>NW_022436989.1:8989413-8993445 GCF_009761245.1 Sapajus apella | reverse complement strand
GCTACAGATGCTGACCTTGCTTCAGCTCTTTCCCTTTTTGTGAGTACAAAGTTGTTCTAACTGCTGACTTGTATGTTAAGTGCTCCTTGGCAACTCCTCAGCCTTAGAACATGCAGCGCGCTGAGGTCTGTGGCCTCGCTGCTATGATCCTTGCTGGTGGGAATTCTCTCTTCAAATTGGTCGCTGACTTCCTGCGTGGTAGTGGGATATGATTGTCTTGGCACTTTATCTTTGTGATCTTCCTCATAAAAACCCGTTATTCTAATTTAATTATGAGAAAAATATCAGGTGAATTCCAAGACAATGGCATCCTATAAGGTACTTGACTGGTTTTCTCAAAACTGTCATGGTCATCAAAAGCATGGAAAGTCTGAGAAACTATCCAGCTAACAGGTGTCTAAGACGATTAAACTATTAAACATAATGTGATAACCAGGATGGGGTCCTGGGATGGAAAAGAGCATTCAAACTACAGAAATTTGAATAAACTATGGATATTAGTTAATCATAATGTATCACTATTTGTTCATTAATGGTAGCATATATACCATAGCAACATAAGATGTTGACTATGGATGCACAGTATGTGGGTATGAGGAAACTCTATGAACTAGCCTTTCAGTTTCTTTAATAAATCTAAAACTGTCTTTAAAATAAAGTCTATTATTTTAAAATATTTTTGTTAGCAGTTGAATACAATGTCTTCACTGAAACTGAAAGAATATATGGCTGTATTTCCTTTTGAAGGCATATAGGCAACTATGTTTTAATATTATTTTCATGTCATTAATATTTGTAGTGTAGATAGCTAAACAAGCATAAAAGTGAGTTTATTTAAGAAATGAAAAATAAATGCATCTCATCTTTTGACCAGTGGCCAAATATGTCAATCTGGAGATTACTCCTAGAACAGCTCACATGTGAACCTAGGAGCTAGTCTCGCACCTGAGTGAGGTAGCTCAGAAGTGTGGGTCTTGGTGTCCTTCAAAGCACAGTCCATGAGAGCTGAGAGCACTGAGTCAGAGCAGTTCACCCTGGAAAGAAAATAGGGAGGACACAAAGCACAGCACTTTCATATAAAAGCGGATGTGAAAGCGATGGGACTGTTCCCGGGACTGAATCTGGCTTTCTGCACAGCAGAAGCAATGACTATGTGTGAAACGACACCCTGGAATTCTTGCTAGGGTGGAAAGGTTTTAAGGAATCCCTCTTTCATGTTCTGCTTATGAAATTTGAAAAGACAAATTTTTCCTTAACAGGAATAACTTTTAAAAGATAAAAAAAAGGCCGGGCGCGGTGGCTCAAGCCTGTAATCCCAGCACTTTGGGAGGCCGAGGCAGGTGGATCACGAGGTCAAGAGATCGAGACCATCCTGGTCAACAAGGTGAAACCTCGTCTCTACTAAAAATACAAAAATTAGCTGGGCATGATGGTGCGTGCCTGTAGTCCCAGCTGCTCGGGAGGCTGAGGCAGGAGAATTGCTTGAACCCAGGAGGCGGCGGTTGCGGTGAGCCGAGATCGTGCCATTGCACTCCAGTCTGGGCAACAATAGCGAAACTCCGTCTCAAAAAAAAAAAAAAAAAAAAAAGATTAAAAAAAGCATAAAATAGATACTCTGAGCTAAGGCAGAATGATCAAATGCAGCATCTGGTAAACTTAGGGGTGAGCAGCCTGTGTCAGACAGAAGGATGGGAAATGCTGAGTCTGTGCGTGTCGTATCAAGAGAACAAAACTCCTGGACACACGGAGGGCGAATCTCCCCGTGAAATATGTCATACGTACCAGGTAGCAGCAATGCCTCTTGAGCAGGTGGGATACAGACACCACACTTTAAAACTGGAGTATCTTTTGTACTGACCAGGCGTAAGGTCACACAAATACTGTGCTGTGGAGGATCTAGGCTACAACCAGAAGAAGGAGAGGTAACTGAAGCCCCTGGGGGCAGAGATGGTGTTCTTAATTTTTATTCCATCAGGAGGCTGAGAGTCAGAAAAGAAAGAAGTATTTGGAGGCTGGGTGCAATGGTTCACTCCTGTAATCCCAGCACTTTGGGAGGCCAAGGTAGGGCAGATCACCTGAGGTCGAGAGTTCAAGACCAGCCTGATCAACATGGAGAAATCCCATCTCCACTAAAGATACAAAATTAGCTGGGCATGGTGGTGCATGCATGTAATCCCAGCTACTCAGGAGGCTGAGACAGGAGAATCACTTGAACCCAAGAGGCAGAGGTTGCGGTGAGGTGAGATCAGGCTACTCCACTCCAGCCTGGGAAACAAGAGCAAAACTAAGTGTAAAAAAAAAAAAAAAAAAGAAGAAGAAGAAGAAAAAGAAGTATTTGGAAAGAGAAGAGCAATGTCTACAGGACTTGTGAAAGAACAGGATGTGGTTTGCAGCATGAGGACTGCCTTGGAAGGACATTGACACTTTTTCACGTCCAGCCTCTTCTGTCCCGCCCTTTATCCTCACTTCTAGTGTAGCTGTGAAATGGTAAGTGTTCACAAAAGCCTGTGTATTAGTCTGTCACTGCGCATGAGCTGACGTTGTCATTGTCTAGTAGACAGTATCAGGGGATGGAGATGGCTGTTGTACTCCCCGACTTTGCTTACAGGCAGCTCTCCACTTAACGCATTCATGAGGGATGAACCATGAGCAGGAGAGGTCAGTATGGAAAGGGAAGTATTGGACTGAATGAAAATCCCAGGAAGATGGAAGACTCCATCTGTCACCTCAGCATCAGGTATCGTCCTTGACATAGAGTACAGTCTCAGTAGATGTTTGTTTAATTAAATATTTACGTAACGAATTACTGTGAGCAGACAGTTTCTCTTTCTTAGAAAAGAGAAAAATCATTGTGGTCAAGGGAACACAGATTTGAATTGTAGATCTCCCATTTCTTAGTCCTGTGACTTATAGGAAGTTATTAGAAGCTTTCTGCATACAAAAAAAATGACAATATTCATGTTTGTTTCACAGCGTTATAAAGAGAATTATATAATATAGAGATTACATAATATAGAGACACAGAACATTCTTTAAAAGGCCCGTTAGAGCAGATGTTTATGATAGAATTGCAGCTATGATTGGTCTTATTAGTGTTTAATGTCTTTTTCCCGTATTGGCATAGGATACATGTTATCAGGGGCAGAGGAAATCTTTTTCCCCTTGTTTTGTGTCCTTTTGTATAATGTAGCCTGTTATGCATGCATTTCTATTTATCTAAATCTATGTAACTGTGAGCAAAATGAATTTTACTACAGTGTAAGTTTGACAGTGAAAATATACAAAAGTATTATAATTCCACAAAGTATGTGGATGTCTCCTAATGATAAAGATTGGACACATATCAATATACAGCTACTCCACTTTAAGACTCATAACCAGTTGACCTATGCATTTCAGAGCTAATTCACTGCATTTGCTAACCCACTGAAATCCCATAGGAGCGTGCAACACGAAGTTATCACAATTCAGTCATTTGCCAACTATCACTCAGAAGACTTTCATTTATCACAGTTTTGGGAAATAGGACTTTCGGTTTCTCTGACTTCCTCTATAAATAACATAACCATTTAATAAACATGTGTTTGTTTAGTAAGCAGGGCTCTGCCCATGTCAAATACAGCCTTTCGGGATCATTTATTTCTACACAGCAGGGAGGGATGGCACTATCTACCAATTTTATGCAGTATTATCTTTCTATGGCTACAAATAATAAAAAATATTCTTCAGATTTTAAAGTTTGTCCTCCAATAAAAATATGTAAAAAATAGAAACAAGTGTCTTGTTAGTTTCAAACAGATATTATTTTACTGTTTATTCTTATGCTTGCATTTCAAGAAAAAGTCAAAGATACAAAGGTATACAGAAAAACCAGAAAGTTTCTCTCTCTCCGTTATAGCATACTTTGAATGTTTATTATCAATTCTGAAAAAAAAAATTTTAAAGCATGGACAGCCCTTTCTTCACCATTGCATTTTCTCAAATTCACACACACACACACACACACACACACACACACACACACACACACAC
>NW_022436989.1:8852702-8989403 GCF_009761245.1 Sapajus apella | reverse complement strand
CACACACACACACACACACACACACACACACACACACACACACACACAGGCTTCTTGTCAATGAGGCTGCCTGATAACAAAGGAAGGCCTCTTACCTTGGCTTAGTGCTTGCATAAAAACAGCCTCGCTTTCTGCCCACCCTGCCACTCACTGTCAAGCTACAGGAAAATCTATGGGCTTCAAAATCTTTGGTTAGTGCTAAGCAAAAGGCAGAAGAGGAAGATATATGCTAACGTTTTGAAATGACTAGATTGAATCCAGGTAAACCAAAAGGAAAATATTAATATTTTAAAGAAAGAAAATTCAGTTTTATCTTTACACAGAAAAGTTGTGTAGAATTTTTCTATTTCCATATTTCTCTAAAGTACCACAGGAACATTGTACACCACATCTGTGTGTGTGTGTGTGCAACATGTGTGTTTGTGCATGCATGCACATGTTCAACTTATTTACATGGTAAATACAAGTCTTCCCTCCTTCTGATTTCGATAGCATAATCTCGCTTAGCATTTGAGATCTCATGACAGACGCTTTGTTCAGCAAATATTAAGAAACATTCACCATCAGATTGGAATATAAAATTTCCTTAACACGCATAAGAATTATTTGTCTGACTGTCTTCCACAACGGCCTCAGCCCTATGACTGAAATGAGATAGGTATGAGTGCAAGGTTGCTCATTTGTTCTTCCAGTTGACTCAGTAATCGTTATACGATTTACTGGATTTGCATCTTTTTTGTAATAGCTTTATTGAGATATAGTTTACATTTTAAAATATATCCTTTTAAAATGTACTATTGGTGGTTTTATTTATTTACTTATTTTTATTATTATACTTTAGGTTCTGGGATACATGTGCAGAACATGCAGGTTTGTTAAATCGGTATCCACATGCCATGCGCAATAGCAACAAAAGCCAAAATAGACAAATGAGATCTAATTAAACTTAAAAGCTTCTGCACAGCAAACGAAACTATCATTAGAGTGAACCGGCAACCAACAGAATGGGAAAAAAAAATTTTGCAATCTACCTATCTGACAAAGGGCTAGTATCCAGCATCTATGGAGAACTTAACATATTTACAAGAGAAAAATAAGCAATTCCATCAACAACTGGGCAAAGAATATGAACAGACACTTTTCAAAAGAAGACATTTATGCAACCAACAAACATAAGAGAAAAAGCTCATCACTGGTCATTAGAGAAATGCAAATCAAAACCATATTGAGATACCACTTCATGCCAGTTAGAATGGCAATCATTAAAAAATCAGGAGACAACAGATGCTGGAGAGGATGTGGAGAAATAGGAACACTTTTACACAGTTGGTGGGAGTGTAAATTAGTTCAACCATTGTGGAAGACAGTGTGGCAATTCCTCAAGGACCTAGAAATAGAAATTCCATTTGACCTAATAATCTCATTATTGGGTATATACCCAAAGGGTTATAAATCATTGTATTGTAAAGACACATGCAGATGTATGTTTATTGCAGCACTGTTCACAATAGCAAAGACTTGAAACCAACCCAAATGCCCATCAATGATAGACTGGATAAAGAAAATGTGGCACATATATATCATGGAATACTATGCAGCCATAAAAAAGGATGAGTTATGTCCTTTGCAGGGACGTAGATGAAACTGGAAACCATCATTCTCAGCAAACTGATATAAGAACAGAAAACCAAATACCACATATTCTCACTCTTAAGTGGGTGTTGAACAATGAGAACACATGGACACAGGGAGGGAAGCATCACACACCAGGGCCTGGGAGATAGGGCGTTAGGGGAGGAATAGCAGGGGTTGGGGGAATTGGGGAGGGATAGCCTTAGGAGAAATACCTAATGTAGATGACGGTGCTATAGATGCAGTAAACCACCACCATGGCACGTGTATTTGATGGTTTTTAGTGTATTCAGGGTTGCTTCATCATCAGTATCTAATTTTAGAACATTTCACCCCCAAAAGCCTCATTTTTATTACTAGTCGCTCCCCCTTTCTTTCTCTCCAGCCCCTGACAAACACTCATCTACTTTCTGACTGTATGGATTTGCCTCTTCTGGTATATTTCTCCTTTTCTTTCACAGAATTATGTAAATTATCTCAACCCCAATCAGTCACCTGGCATGTTTCACTTGGGGATTCAAGTCAGGGTTATATCTCCATTAATAGAGAAAATGTATATTTAAAAATCTCTTTTAAGAGAAAATAATTTTTAGCTTATGTCTTAAAGAGTAATGTCATAGATGATGAAGCTTCCTTAGATGCATTAACTAATTTCAACAAATATTAATTGAGGCACTGAACCAAGTGTGAACTGTAGGAGTTTCAGAGGGAGGAGCAGAAACAGATGGATGACTCAAAATAATAAAATCAAACATGTATTTTGGTTTTCATTTGAGCTGAAGAAAGAGCTGGGTCTTCTGATGAAATTGTTAATTGAACAATCCAGGCAAAGTTCATGATTTTTTAGAAAGGGTTGGAAAAACTGCAGAGCTTCTAATTTAAATAAAAGAAGGTAAAAAAAAGTGTTTACAAATTTCCAGAGAGAAGAAACAGGTCACCTTATAAAAAGAACAAATTAGACTAGTCACAGGCAACTAATTTGGTCCATCAGAATTGAGAAATTAGCAGAAAGCCACTCATAGAATATTATTGAGAAATTAGAATTGCAACCTAATCATGTCATTCCTAAACAAGATCGTAATCTCTGATAGAAGGGAAAAAAAGGTGTATGTGGATAGTCTATGCTTATTCTTTATCTAACCAATAAAATTATTCCAGGAAAAATGGAGGCACAGAGGTGAGCTATGGCGAGGGGTAGGGATAGACTGCAGGCGTCATATACCTATAATTAAAAAGATTAATGAGACACTTGAGAAATGCAATAAAATGACCATAAGAATGCTGAAAATTAATGAGAAATTCTTGAAATCAAATGAGTGAAATTGAAAAGAAATTCTTGACATTGAAAGGAAAATCATAGAATCTGGGATTAATAACATTAACATTAAACTCTCAATTAAAACTCTGAGTTAAGGTGTGGTGAAGGAAAAGAAAAAGGAAAAGAGAATTCTAAAATTCTCTTTCAGGCTGTGTTGATGAAGAAAGGAGGGGAGTAATTTCTTTCTTTCTTTCTTTCTTTCTTTCTTTCTTTCTTTCTTTCTTTCTCTCTCTCTCTTTCTTTCTTTCTCTTTCTTCTTTCTTTCCTTTTTCTTTTTGAGGCAGAAGAGTCTTGCTCTGTCACCCAGGCTGGAGTGCAATGGTGTGATATCAGCTCACTGCAACCTCTAACTTCCAGGTTCAAGTGATTCTCCTGCCTCAGCTTCCTAAGTAGCTGGGATTGCAGGCATGTGTCACCACGCCCAGATAATTTTTGTATTTTTAGTAGAAACAGGGTTTCACCATGTTGGTCAGGCCAGTCTCAAAGTCCTGACCTCAGGTGTCTGCCCACCTTGACCTTCCAAAATTCTGGTATTACGGATGTGAGCCACCTTGCCCGGGTGTAAATACGTTCTAAAGAGTTCAATTTTAGAGAAGGGGTGACAAGCAAGGTGAAGTCCTTGTGAGGGAATAACCAGCCCTTGTGTCCAAGCAAAGCAGTGTGACTATAAGAGTTGATAGAAATGATGACCACTCATTAAGTAAAAGCAACAGTAAATATACATACAAGTTGTTCAAAGGTTTACATTTTAAAAAAGGTAAAGAGAAAAGGAGAAATTGGGGAGAAAAAGGTAGATTTTATAGCATAAGATACAAAGGGGAAGAGAAGCAGAAAAGAAAACTTTTGGATGCTAGGCTTAATACCTGGGTGATGACATAATATGTACAATTAACCCACCTGACGCAGGTTTACCTATGTGACAAACCTTCATATGTACCCCAAACCTAAAATGAAAGTTAAAAATTAAAAGAAAAGCAATTGGTAAAATCATCAATAATTTGAATATTTATGTACATATATAGCAAATGTGTGTGTGTGTGTGTGTGTGTGTGTGTGTGTGTGTGTGTGTGTGTGTATGGGAGAAAAAGTCACATTATTATAAACCAATGAAATTGGAAATAAAGTATTAAAAGACTAACGTAATTACATCTGTTTAAAAATTAGAAAACACAGTACTTGATAAACCTTGGATCAAAAAAGAAAATGCACTCAATTTAAAGTTACAGAGCAAAGAATGCAACTACCAGAATTTATATGACATAGCAAAATTATACCAGGAAAACTGATATTGCCTTAAGCATCTTTATAATTAAAGAAATTTTCTGTATTAAAATTTCTCATTATCAGATCATAATTTTAAATATTTTAAATTGAAACAATATTTGTTAAGATTCATAATTTTCTCTTTTAGCATTTGAATGTAATCAGCTCCATCAATTGAATAATTTCAGAAAGAGTTTTCTCTTAAGGCAAAAGAAAAGACATTGATAAAAATTCAGTATGGTAGATTTTGTGTGAAAGCTGACATTCATTAGAACGTTAAAATCAGAACACTTCACTAACCAGATAACTTGGTAAGTTTTTGTTGCCCATGATGCACTTTGTATTGTCATTTCCTTTCTGTGGAACATCCATTCAATTTAAAATGAATCCAGTGGGGTGCTCAAGCACAATAATTATTCTGCAGTATACGTCAATGTTATTATAAATCTTTATGTGTGCTGTGAGTTAGCCCATCATTTTATTAGCTAAGCAGTAACTTTAAACATGCTTCCTGCATATAGCTAAGGAAGGACTTTGATATCTATGTAGCCATATTCCTGTAAGTACACTCTTTCTTCAAAAGCTTTCTAAGAGCAGTGCACAAACTAAACATGGCCAGCTGTTGAATGTATCTCTTAAATATTAACTTCTCCGGTTAAAATGATCACAGTCCACCTTACACATAAGAAGCTATCTCTGAGATCATTATTGTACACTTAACTACACTGCTAACAATGGATGAGAGCTTAGCAGCTAATAAATCTGCAGTTCCAGCTATAAAAAGGTAAATTAATGCATTTGAAAGGAGAGTGATAAAATAACCAAGGCATCATAGCCTAAGACAAACAAAATCGCCTAGTGATGACTAATTAACATAACACATGCAAATCTTCAATATTGTTCACAGCTTGAAATCCTTTATATTGAATGATTGTATGAGGCATTCATATACAAGAACTTCACTTGACCCTTTATATGAAATAAAGTTTCTTCTTCTGTTCTGTGAAAATAAACAAAGCCCACTCAAATGAGAACAAACAAAAGCTATTTATTCAGAGCTTGTTACAGCAAGAGAGTCAGCCACCAGCACTTGCATTTGGCAGAAGCTCAAAAGCAGGCAGAGGAGTGGAAAAGTTTCATAGTGGAAAAAATAGGAGACTTCAGGTGCACCCTGATAGGAAGTTGTTGGCATGGAGAAGCCAGAGGGGGGTGAAAGCAGAAGTCAGACTTCCTAAGTGACTGGGTAGGGGAGCATATTTGATTTGGTTTGTTTGGTCATAAGTTGGAAGTAGGAGCAAAAATTATGGAAGATGGCAGTTACTGATTACTTGCGTTTTTGGCTGATTGCTACAGAGGTTGCCGTCTGCCTTCCTGGACTGGTTTATTTTTTTAAATATGATCAGAGTTCTGTTTAAAAATATGGTCTGGTGTTTATCTGTTTGCATATTTAGTCTCTCAGTTCCCATCCTGTGTCTGTGTCTGAAAAATACCTCAATAGAATTTGAATTCATAATGGTTTTTAGCACTATCAGAAGAAACAGACGAATCTTATTTCTGCGTAAATATGATCAATCTGATCATCTTCAATTTTATATATTTTGTATAATAATAGGAATTTCGTCTTGTGATAATTTCTGCCATCTGCTATAGTATCTAAATATTTTCCAAGCACATAATTTAAACCCATGAAAATGGATATGAAAGGCTAAAATAGACCTATTTTATTATAAAGCATGTATATGCATTATAAAAAATAATTTAGAATATATGCAATCTTGTCTTTTCCCAGTATCACAAATACATTCTTTTTTTTTTTTTTTTTTGAGACAGAGTTTCACTCTTGTTACCCAGGCTGGAGTGCAATGGCACGATCTCGGCTCACCGCAACCTCCGCCTCCTGGGTTCAGGCAATTCTCCTGCCTCAGCCTCCTGAGTAGCTGGGACTACAGGCACGCGCCACCATGCCCAGCTAATTTTTTGTAGTTTTAGTAGAGACGGGGTTTCACCATGTTGACCAGGATGGTCTCGATCTCTTGACCTCATGATCCACCCGCCTCGGCCTCCCTCACAAATACATTCTTAAGAGTTAAAGCATATGCTATGTATTGATGGAGAGTACATTAGTGCAGATTTCAAATTCACTTGAATGAAACTTTCATTAACTTCCGACATTCAGACCTACACAGATAACTCCAAGGCCTATAGCCAAAGGGCCAATGTCAGCTTCATAGTAACACAAACAACCACCACCATAAGAAAAATTATCATTATCATTTATGGAACCACTACTATCTGTCAAACTCTCCGTGTGTATTTATATTTAAGTTTATTTAATCTTTGCAACACTTTAAATGTAATGTAAAGCAAAAAGATAAGTTATATTGACTCATTCATTCATTCAAAAATCAGTTCTTGAACCATTTTGCTTTGAAATAAGTTTAAATCTATTAATTTCAATTTGTTTGAATTTTAATATATATAAATTAATGTATTCAGTGGTTCTTGAATGAGCCTGTCTGAGGCCCAAAGACAACTGGTTGAAGTGGACGAGTCGGTAGTCAAATCCAAACCGGTCTACGTCCACTGTTTGTGCTTCTATATGGCCAACGTTTCCTGTTAACTGAGGTTTATTCAAAGAAAATAAACATCTTAAATTACCAACTCCAAATAATGATCAAGTTTTTCTCTCACTGAAAAGTAAGTGCAGGAGCACATTAAAAAATTAAGAAACATCCAAGGAATAGAAGTTCATAGTCTTTCATATTTTCTTCTAAAGTGATATTTTGTTTTCCAATTGACACAGATTAATCTTGACATGCAACTTGAAGAGGTTAAATAGGTGTTCAGATGAGATATGATGCCGGCCAGAAGACAGATGTTTATATGTAGTAAAAAATATATTTCATTATTAAGATGTGTCCAATCAGAAAAGATAAATCAAAAGTCAACCATCTTCATTCCTTGCTGGTGGCAGAGAGTAAGAGCACATTGTTTATAAAGGACAACTGAGATGTTCATTTTACAAAAAAGCATTTTTGGGCTTGGTGCGGTGGCTCAGGCCTGTGATCCCAGCACTTTGGGAGGACGAGGTGGGCAGATCATGAGGTCAAGAGATCGAGACCATCCTGGCCAGCATGGCGAAACCCCACCTTTACTAAAAATACAAAATTCAGCCAAGTGTGGTGGTGCACACCTGTAGTCCCAGGTTCTCCGAAGCTGAGACAGGAGAATTGCTTGAACCCAGGAGGCAGAGGTTGCAGTGAGCTGAGATCTTGCCACTGCACTCCAGCCTGGTGACAGAGTGAGACTCCATCTCAATAAATAAATAAATTACAATTAAAATACATTTAAGAAGCATATTTTTTTAAAAGATCATGCATTTTAAAGTTGTTTTCAATTCACAGGCCTACCATAAAAACATGCACAAAATTGTGTTTATAAAGAGACTTATTGCAATGATATTTATGACTACAATAATATTCTTCAAGTGTATAACACAGATATACAATGACAGAAGAATGGTAAATGAAATGTAGAGCAGCCAAGTGGGGAAATACTATGCAGTTATAGATACAATGTTTATGAAATCAAAGTATGTGTTAGCATCTGGATATTTTTGTTGATTCTGTTTTTCTTTATTGTAGTAGTTTCTTTTTTTAAATAGTCACAATATTTTTCAGCATTTCCCATGAAGAATTGGAGTCCATTTCTCCACCTTCTGGATCTGCAATTGACCATGTGAAAAACTTTTAGAAAAAAATATTTAGTATTAAAGCAATGTTTAGAAGTATATATGCAGTATATTATCCTTTTGCAAAGTATGAAACATGTAAAATAACACTGTGCCTTGTTTATGGACAAATGCATAGGTAATAACATTATTAAATCACAGATGGGAAAGGTACACAATTAGTTCAAAACCTTAGGTTTTTTTTTGGGAATAAAGGGGAGAGAGTAAGACTGTGAAGCATAAAATGGGTTTCAATTACATTTATAGCTTTTAAAACACCAAAAGCAAATATAGCTAAATATCATTTTTAACAAATGATTAGAATTGTTATATTAGTTTGTGGGTGTGAAACATGTAGAACATACATAAAAAATATGGGAAACTTACCTGAAAGCCATAAGTAAGGAGAAAATGTGTAAGCTGAACATTTGCAAATGAGTATATGAAACACCAAATGTTTCTTAGGTAACAGTTTTAACCAAATAGAATGTATGATAAAAAAAAAAAAAAACTCATTCAAAATAATAACCAAATATGCAACTCCTGGGGACATTTAACAAGATGTTTTTAAAACACAAATTCTTCAATCAAATAGTTCTACATAATTTCAAATAAATCTCAGTGATTTCCCACAGTGAGACTAGAAATTTCAGTAATATTGCAAATAGCCATAGCAGATAAGATCATTTTTAATATGAAGACATAAAAAGAAAGGTTTTGAAATCTCAATAATTAAAAGAATAGGTTACTGATATAGTCTGGATATTTGCCTCATCCAAATTTTATGTTGAAATGAATCCCTAGTTTTGGAGGTGGGGCCTGGAGAGCAGTGATTGGATAATGGGGGTGGATTTCTTGTGAATGGTTTAGCACTTTTCCCTTGGTGCTGTCCTCATGAGATCTGGTTGTTTAAAAGTGTGGCATCCCCCCAACACACACTTGCTCCTGCTTTCGCCACGTGAGAGGACTGCTCCCCCTCCTTCTGCGGTGATTGTAAGCTTCCTGAGGACTCCCCAGAAGCAGACGCTGCTATGCTTCCTGTACAGCCTGCAGAAGTGTGAGCCCATTAAACCTTTTTCCTTTATAAATTACTCAGTATCAGATATTTATAGCAATGTGAGAATAAACTAATGCAGTTACTTAAGCAAGGTGATTAATAAAACCTCAATGGATCACGATTCTGAAGAAATAAAACATAGTACAACTTAGTGCTCTCATTTATAAGAATTTATTTTTATAATTGTGCTTATTAGCAATATGTAATAACTTTCAATTTCAAACAGCTGAGAAATCAAGTTGATAAACAGTTTGGGGTCAATTAACTAAACTTTAGAGAACTTAAGAAGAAGAAGGAAGAGCAACAGTAACAACTAAGTTAACTTTTTAGAATCTCTAGCAGACATTCGAATTTGGAATAGATGGAAGCAAAATCCACCATCCCTTGCTCCTGCCACATTGCAGGTTTCATTCAAATGCAGACAGCACACTTAGGGAAGTAGAAATCTATGGCCACAGTGCTGTAGGAGAAATTACCACTGGGCCACACCATCCCTGGAGAAGCCAGCTGGGAGCTACCCTGTGGGCAACCTGAATACAATACTGAGCACCTGTGGAAGAGAACGGCCAGAAAGAGTAACTTCAAAATAAGAGTAAATTCACCAAGGAAAGCAAATTTAAAGAAAGAAATGAAAGGACTTAAAAATATCTAATTAGTGTTCATAGTTGGATTTAAGCGAATTGCAGTGATAAAAACAATAGCAACTTGCAAAGAAAGTGAGGCAATCAGAGCAAGAAGACTTCTTGGAAATAGAAAGCCTGATTGCAAAAATTAATAGCTTTGTAATAATTCAGTAGCAAAATTTATAGTTCTAGAAACTGAATTTGTGATAACCAATTATATTAAAATTATGGAAAAGGGAAAGGATAAAACACATAGAAAATGGTCAAGTATGTGCTTGGCAAAACCAGCCAAGCCAATACCCATTAACAACATATAGAAAGAAAAAAGGATAGAAATTAATAATCAAACTAATTATACATGAGAAATTTCCAAAGCAAAAATAACGCTGGGACATCTGATCCCTGCATACACATCCTATTAGAATTTTTGAATTCCTGTGTTAAAATTGAAGTGATACAAACTTTCGGACACAGATATATACATGCAGAAAACGCAGCAGTGAAATAAACAAAAATAGCAAACATACAAATAAGCAAAAAACCCAGGTTTTCAAAGGAAAGCGAATCACGATAGTTGTGTGGCTCTGACCTGTAGTACAGCATCACATGTGAACAGTTAAAAAAAAATCATTGCAAAAATCCTCCAACTCTAATTTAATTGGGAAGACAAAAGCCAGTTGTTAGACAATATAAATCATATTCTCATTTCTTTTTTTTAAAACTACATACATAGAAATGTCTTCTAGTAGATATGGATTATGGGGAAATTTGATTTTTTGGACATTTTTAACAAGTGTATAAAGAACTCTATTGTTCACAAAATAATATCATACTAGGTATCAGCATGGATGGTGGTCTCAGTTTGAGGCCAAGCATCGTGATTTTCCTGACTTTAAGGAACTCCTCTTCCATTATGGCAGACAGGAAACAAACAGTCCCAAACCAATGAGAACGTGTCGTCAGGAGAATCATTTATATGTAGTATCTTGGGGCTACATATCTGGGCTCCTAACTCAGCCAAATAAGTGAGTATGGGGACTATGGCTAAAGATAAGTCTTAAAGAGAAAGATTTAGCCAACTCACAGGAGTGGGGGAAGCGTTCCAGCAGAAGGGAAAACATGAGGCAAAAACAACACCTTGTGTAGGAGGAAGGAAGTGGGACAACAAGCTGAGCAGTTGTCAGAACGTTTTAAAAAATGAGTCATTGCATTAAAAGAAATGAGGCCAAAGGGGTTAGTTGTGTTCAGATCACAGAGGGTCTTACAAACATATGCCAGGTAATTGAAAGCATTTTGCAGAGCACAGATTTTCAATCTTTTGAAGTAAAATAACCCTTTATTCAAACAATATCTACCTAGAGACCTAATACATAAAAATGTGAAAAAAATAGTCCCTTACAAATTTAATTATATGAGCTACATTTTATGATGTCAACTAACATAGTCAGGCATTAGGTACAATGAGGACACTGCAATGAATCCCCAAAATCACACATTCATCACATAATTTATTTCCAAGTTCAATTCTAGTTGCACCACGTATAAAGAGTTTGAAATGATAGGGAGAGATTTTTTCAAATGGTCACTCAATTTAAACAGAAGTAGCAAAAGAAGCATTATTCTGGGATCTGGGAAGAAAAAGAAATTGAATGCTAGGAATACTAATGAATATTAGTATTAATAAGCTGACCAGTGATAAACCATTTAGGTGAACTCTCTGGACAGGCTAAATATTTGATAGAATTTCCCCAGTATTTGTGTAACTTTTATTAATAGCAGAGGGCTGTTGATTTTCTTTGAAGAAACACCGTATTTCTTTGTATTCAGAATTGCTCATTGGCAAGTAAGAAAATCCAACTCTGGGCATTTAAACAAAAGTGAGAAGCTAAGAGAAGATAATCAGGGCTCATAGATTGAAAGAGGGTGGAAAGAGCTTGGAAAATGCACAGGAACCGAGATAACTCTGAAGTTCCGAAATCAGAACTCTACCTTCTGCAGGGACAGTCTAGCCAGCATGCAAACAATGTGTTGCAAAGCACAGTTTCCACTTCAGAGACACTGTAGCTGTTGCCACTGATAATTACTAACTAACCATCCCAGCATGAATGTCTTTTAGCTGAGCTCAGGTCCTGGGCCCACCCCTGGTTCCTTATAGATGGGGAGAAGGAACATCTTGCTCCCAGGGCTTTTGCAGTGGGCAGGTAGCAATGGCTACTTACAAAGAATGGGAGGATTTTGCTTAAAGATTAGAAAGTAGAAGTCAACCAATCGCAGGTGGAGGTAGCTGCTTGACAGTCTATGAAGACTGGCTAGCGGGTGACTTTTACTCTTGCTTGTACAGTGGAGAAATGCCCAAGTTTGGTACAGAGGTGGAAAAACACCTGTCTTCATGGGGCGTGGTCATTCTGACAACACACTCATGTGCACTACCAATGTGTTATTACCAATACGGGCTGAATTTCAGAGGAGGTCCTTCTTTAAACCTTCTGTACTCCATTAAACTCTTGAACCTCCCTAAGGCAGCAACTCCGTGGGTGAGTAAAGAAGATTAAGTGAGATGCAGAGAAAGAAACAAATAATCATAATTACAAAAGCTGCGGGCCCAGAAACACTCATAGCACTTTATGCCTTCATTTATTCCTCATATCCCCCCATGTCATATGTACTACTAGTATTAGCCACCATTTTACATGTGTTACGTATGAAGGAATCCATAACTAATGGGATTAAGTAGTATGTCCAGAATTACACAGTTAATAAAGAGCAGAAGCAGATGTGAAATCCAGACAGCTTACCTAGATGTTTGTAGCCTATATGCTGAACTTATTTCGGGGGGCTAACACTAAATTTGATGTCAACTACATTTGCATAAAAAACAAGAAATTGTTTTTATTGCTCACAACTAAAAAGCATTGGCTACTCATACTCATGAAGAAAGTGGCTAACAATTGTCAAAGCTTTGTTTAATATACACGTAATTCTTTCTGTCTTGTGTGAGAAAAAATTCACCCTATTCTATTGTTTTTGTTTTCTCTTTTAAGTTCTTTTGGGATTTTCTAATCAAATATCTTCTTGAACAAGAGATTAAAGATTTCAAAAATAACTAGATAAAGAAATAAATTGCTTATTCTTTAAGAAGACTACCACGAAATGGATTTGGTTTAGAATTCATGGAGATGGGGTAATCAGCATCACGAGACTCTTGGCAGAAATTTACTTATTTGCTTTGTCATTTATTTTGAAATATTCAACATATTTCGATATATAAAATAAAATTTCATGAAAACCTATGTTTAAATGTGAATTTGTTAGTGATTACCTCATATTCTCAGTCTACCGCATGTTCTCAAAAACCATGCTAGCAGACAAAATTTCTTACTATTTGGAGGAATCAAGCGATATCCCCCATATTCTCTAGGTCACATATCTCAGGATTACCTGGCGATAAGACAACTGAGTTTTTGGATCCCATTTATTTTATTTTAAAAATAAGCCTGGTGTTTGGGTTTAGTTTTACTCTGTGATTTAGAGGTGGTTAGTCAACAACTCCAGTATTACTTATATAAGAGTCTGTTTTTCAGAAATTTACAATTCAAACATAGCTATTCTAAGTGCTAAGGCTGCCTTTAACTACTTAGCTGTGTCAATTAACATTATGATCTTAAGTAATATCTAAGAGATGTCCATCCATTGACTAGAATATTTAAGATTCCCACTCCACCAAGAATCCTTTGAGCTCAGCACCCTATATATTCTGGAGCAGGTTAAAGATTCAGAAGTAGACCTGTATTAGCAAATAATCAGAGATATGTCTTCTGTCTGACCTGAGATTTAACCGAACGCTGTTGCTAAGATGCTTCACATTTCTCTTGAGTGAGTGTTTTGTGCATAATGCAAAGACAGGGAGCTCTGACTTGAAGTTTTCAGTGGGATCAGACAATTCCTTTTGTAATTTCTGCTAATATATGATTTTGTTTTACGTGGTAGCATTAGGTCTGAGATTTGCTTTCATTTTGGCATCTGATGTTGGTGACAGAGTTGGAAGGTTAGAAACCCATGCACCTCAGCTACCTCTAGAAATTGGGGAGTGTTCATATCCACCAAAAATAACCAATAAATAGGGAATAACCAAATCAGCCATGTGAATTTACCAGAGGAATGTGATTGGGCCATGCACTTCACCTGGGCCCATTGTAAAAATATTTAACAGAGATACGTCAGTACCACTGAGAATTCGTTTTTTACCTGTTTGTTTTTGTTTTACAGCACTTTGGAGAAAGAAGAACAAGCTTACATTTTGCTGATGATCTAAACATTTTCCTGCATCATAAAGTGCCTATTCTTAGCACAAAGCTCTTTGTGCTCCTTAGATGAAAACATTGTGAGCAGCCATATGGTGGCCTGCCCCTTAACCTAACTCCAACTTTGAGGGGTTAAAAATAAACTTTATTGAAACATTTTTGATCTTTCCAAAAAGATAGAGAACAGGAAAACTATTTTAAACTAAAATTGTAATGGAGCGTTGGCAGAATCCCCGAAGCACCTGCATGCTATGAAGAATTTGAAAACTGCTAGTGTAGGTGAAGGGAAACCAGCAAAGGACTGTACAGAATGGAATGACACTGTCAGATTTACATTTGAAAGGTATTTCTGCATCTGTGGGAAGAGCAATTTTGATGAGAAAAATACTGAAAACACAGAACTCCATTAAGAAGGCAAAGATAAATTAGAGTAATAGTGGTAGGAATGAAGAGAAGCTGGATTGAAAGATTATGTAGGAAGTAAAAGCGGCCAGGATTTAAGTCATTCTGCTCTCTTCTAGTCTCATTTGTAGGCTTTCCAAAAAGCCATTAGATTAGCTATTTCAACTAAAACTGGCTAGATGGCATAACAGTGAAGAACCCGGACTTCTGTTTAAATCCCTGACCTGGAATTTACCAACTCTGTGATGCTGAGCAAATTACGTAACCTTTTGGTACTCAATTTCCTCATCTGGAAAATGGGAATAATAATTTCTACCTCACAGGTTTAATAGCACAGATAAAAAGGAAGAAAGAGTCTATGCTAAAGTATTACAACACTGCCTAGCTAAGCAAACAGTAAATGGTTACTTCTTTTTAACTCAAGAAAGAAGCAGTTTAAGAGCAGACAATAAAAGAAAAAAATGGAGGGCTGGGTGTAGTGGCTCATGCCTGTAATCCCAGCACTTTAGGAGGCAGAGGTGGATGGATCACCAAGTAAATTTGGCAGATAGCAGAGACCTCATCTGCAAAAGTGAAAATAAAATAGTGAAAGGTGATAAGATGAAGCAAATAGATTTGCCAGTGTACGATTCTTTACAATTTGAAAAAAGAATGACTATCACTGGCCAGTGAGCTTGGGCTTGTTAGAGAGGAAAGGTGAGAAGATCGGATGAGCTGTATAACTGCCCGTTTGACTGAAACAGAAACAGATGAATGCAGCTTTCCTGTTGAGTTCCTGCACATCATCAGCGCTGCGTCTCCCTGGGTGCAAGGTAAAATTTCTCCGGTGAAAAGCCAGGATAAGCTTTTCTCTGGTTTCTCTAATTAGGACTGAGAATGAAATAGATGATCAAAATATTAAAGCAGACTCCTCTGGAGCTCCTATTAGGTGTTCTATGAACCTTTAATTCCCTTGTACTTCGGAGCCCAGATTTGAGAAAAGAAGACATATGTCTATGCATGAAATCAAGTTTTTATGCACTCGGAAAGTATCGACTTGGTAGCATGGATTCGTTCCACTAAAGTAGATGGAACCACTGTCCTAGCATCCTATTTCTGTTTGTAACTACAGGCAGCCAGTTTCCCCAAGGGAATAAATTCTCATTTATTGACTATTTTATTATCATAACTTTTTGTCATCGGACACTTTTGTCACATAAGATTAATAATAAATTGCTCTGACCTTGAATATCACCAAAAAGCAGACAACCTGGGTTTTTTGTTTTTCTGATAGTGGTGATAAATTTTCACTACTTCAACATAGTGATTCATGATTTGATTGATTTGTGATCCAGTTGACTTATATGCCACCCAGCCCTATGCTGAAACCTTTTTACATGGTCCTGAGCTTGGGCAATTCTTCAGTTGGGCTGAGATGACTGAAAATATCTGATATAGGACTTTTCTTTTATATTTATTCATAAATGGTTAGTTTTCCATTAAGAGCATCGATTCTATACTCCCAAAGAAAATGGCTACTCTAAGCATGACCCAAGCTCACTTGCCAGTGATAGTCATTCTTTTTTCAAATTGTAAAGAATCTTACACTGGCAAATCTATTTGCTTCATCTTATCACCTTTCCCTATTTATTTATTTATATTTATTCTAACTAAAAAAGCCTCTTTCATAATTGCTTTCAACAAATATTTATTGACAGCCTACAAAGTAGCAAGCACTATTCCAGGTACAGTAATCGTCACAGGCAAAAATCCCTTCCCTCATGGCAATTACATTTCAGTTAAATTATGGGGACAGAGTCAACAAACAAATAAATGGGAAAATTCATATAATAGCAGATGGAGATAGTGCTATGGAACTATGGAAAGGCTGTAATTTGAAACAGCATGGCCTGGAAAGCGTAAACTTAGCAGACACATTTGAGCAAAGACTTGAAAGCTGTTGAGAAGCAAGCCTCGAAAGGCCTGGGGCATTGTCTTTTAAGTAGCGGTCACAGCAAATTCTTCCCACGTGTCTGATACTGTGTTCTGTGCAGGAGGAGCAGTGACAACACCCACCAGTGTGGTCAGGAGCTGGACCTAAGGGCAGAGTGGGTGGAGAGAAATGCAGAGAGCCAGCAAGTGAGAGGAAAAGAAAGACAACGGGGAAGAGTGGAGGGAGAGGAGCTTTGAAAAAGATGGGAGTCCATCTGTTTGGAGTCTGTTAGGATGGGGGTGCCTATTAGCCATATCCCAGGGGAATAATACATAGGCTGCCGGAGTTCTGGGCAGGATGCAGGGAGCAATGCCCCAAGAGAGAGAGCTGAAACTAGCATCATGCTCAAGCTTGAGCCAAGCAGAAGTGACCCAGATGAAATTTAAAGCTTCTTCCTTCTGGACTCAGGAGACCGAGGCAGGAGGATCACTTGAGCCCAGGGGTTTGAGGCTGCAGTGTGATATCCTTGTGCCTGTGGATCGCCACTGCACTCCAGCCCGTGCAACATAGTGAGACATTGTCTCTAAAATATAAACTGATGAAATGATACAACAATAAATACATAAATAACTAAATAAAGATCTTTCTTCTGCAGAAAGGAATAAACGACTGGAGGAAGCAGAGACAGCCTGGTGTTAGAAGACCTAAAGTCACCATAATAAAATACCATTTCTAAAATATAAATAAAGAATACTGTGGAAAAACGCGTGCCTTGAATGAAGAGGCCTTCCAAACAGGCTTTGTGTGAGCCACATGCTGTTTATTCACCTGGGTGCAGGTGGGCTAAGGCTGAAAGGGCATTAGCAAAGGGCAGTGGGATAGGAGTTGGTTTTATAGGTTTGGGTAGTTTTTTGGGGGGCAGGGGTGTTGCAGAGTAAGTTCAGTTACAGTGGTGGGGGGCAAGGGCAAGGAGTATACAAGTTCAGCTACAATGGCAGGGTTGGGTGAGAGGTATTTACATTATCCTAAGAACAGTTAAGATGGCAGGGTTGGGTGAGGGGCTTGTGGGAGGCTCTGCTGGGCAATCAGGGACAATGGCGAACGCAGGCAGGGGGTGGGAGACTTCAGCCGAGGCAAGCAGGACTGCAGACTTTCGGGCTCCAGGCTTGCTTATGGAGACCTGACAAATACAATAATAAAAAAAGAATAAATAAAAATCTGGTTTTCTGCAGAAAAAAAATTATTTAATGGAAGAAGGCAGAGAGAGCCTGGTGTTGGAAGACCTAAAGTCAGCTCTGAGAAAATAATGGGTGGGAGGTGGTTAAAGTTCCTGGTAAAAAACCTCATTTGAATAGACGCAGAGTCCAATCCCAATCCTAATGCGGGCAAAGGAAGAACATTTATCATGGCTATAGCCTCCATTCTTCTCATTACGTCGCTGTGGTTTAATTAACAAAACAAACAAAACTGAAACACCTGATTCTTCAGGGAGACAGGAGAGTAACATTTGATATGTATCTGTTTTCATCTGGGATTATTAGTGAGGTAGAATGTTCAAAGGAAAGGACAGGAAGCACTTCCAAAGTCTTGTGAGAGCTCCAGTACAAACAGGGCTAAAGACATGTAAATTAGCAGCTGGAGTGACCACATATGGGCCATTCATCAGAGTGAGGCATGAGGGGAGAGTGGCAGAAATAACCTACTCTCCAGATTTAAGGGCAGAAAATCTGGATTCCCTGATGATGCCCCCACATGTCAACAGTAATATACACTTAGAGGCAGAAAAGGTGGAGTGCTGCTATTGCCGTTACGATAAATAAGAGAGTTAAGCTTCAACTAGATTCCTTCCCTTTGTTTTAAAGGGCAGTATACAGAAATTCTTTCAGGAGTCCAACCCATCCTCAAGTCCACTAGTGTAAATCTCCTAATGTGCCAGGATCGAAATAATTTTTCAGTCTTCACAGTGATTGACCCGAAATTTACCGTAATTGGGCATACATTCTGTAACAATGAAGTCTGTATTTATACATTGTTTTATGAAAATGAAGCCTCTTTCTTTTCGGTCAGGATCTGTCCTTCTGATCATCCTTGCCTGAGAATTAGGAGGGGGCAAAATGATCCATGGTATGAAACACTATTTTGAGAATGACCACCTAGAAGAGTAGTTCTTAACTTCCTGGGAATCAAAGACTCTGTTGAGAATATGCTAAAAGCCCTGGACATCTGATTAAAAACACATGAAACAAAATACTTAGCACATACAAAGAGAAAGAAGTTTGCATTTTCAGGAGATTCATAGTTATTTTACCTGATGTCTCATTAAATCAAAAGTCCTGAAGTCATCCCTCTAAGGGAGAGCAAATTAAAATAAAATCAAGACCCAAGGCTCCCACCTTTCATGATCTCCATTGCTTTATGTTGTCTTTTTTGTGTGTACCGGGATGTTAAAGTGTCATCGTTTTTAAACCTACAGTGAAATGTAGAGCCCTCACTACATTTATCTTCTAAACCTGAAAAACTACCTACATTTTAAGCAAAGGAATTATTCTCTGCACATCCTCTTTTAAAAAAACTGTTTAGTAATGATGCTTAATGTAAAGCAGCTGTCGCCTCTCACAAAGAAGGCTCCACAGTGTTGCTGACGAGTCATGAGTCATCCATGAATATGGAATTAGCAAAATGATCATCTGCTCAATTGTCAAGGCCTGTCTCTGTAGAATGAATGCCTATTGTCAAAGTGTAAAGTTTCTGTGAAAATATGAAAAGGAGGAGAGGCACTTTTGTTTTATATAGGTTAGGAATATTGGACTCATCCTTGCTCAGGTAAAATAAAGTATACACCACCTTATAAGGAATGCAAAAGAAAACTGTTTTGATTTTGTTTTTTTAAGTTATCAGTAAAGTGAGGTTAGTTCTCTGTAACCCCTGGGAAGTATGTTTTGAACCCAGAGGCACCCATTTCAGTATGGAGGAATCTTTTAGATCCTTCTAATTTCTACCAGTCTCTTCTTCTCAGGGGTTAGTTAAATTGAGGTTAAGGACAGAACTTAATTGATATATATATATATATATATATTTGTATGTGTGTGTGTCTGTGTGTGTGTAAGATATATAATGTGTAAAATATCTACATATGTAATATACACGTAAAATCTGTATATAAATAATATATATGTAATATATATATATATAATCAAATATGAGAGGTAGCCCCTCAGGTATGTGGATTAAAATTAAATTAGCTTTCTACGTTCAAATGACTTGCTTTAGCCCTGTCATAATCTGACTACTTGTGTACCCTCAAAATTCACAAGTTAAAATCTCAGTACCCAAGATGATAATGTTAGGGGGTGGGGCCTTTTGGAAGGTGATTAGGTCATAAGAGTTGAGCTCTCATGAATGAAATTACTATCCTTATAAAGGAGATCCTAGAAAGTCGCCTCATCTCTTCCAGTCTGTGATGACACAGTGAGAAGGCACCCTCTATGATCCAAAAAGTATGTCCTCATCAGACACTAGATCTGACAATGTCTTGTTCTTGGACTTCTCAGCTTGCATAACTGTGAGAAATAATTGTCTTTTGTTTATTAGTACAAGGTTTATGGTATATTTTTATAGTAGCTTGGAAGGACTAAGACAAGGCCTATATGAGACACCTTAGTGGGAACACAGGTAAATCATCCTTCACAGAAGAGTGAAAGATACGGACAAGGCCCCCTACTCTAGTGGAAACGGGGGAGTACCTCGAAACTTTAAATATTTAGAAATATGGCTGGGCGAGATGGCTCACGCCTGTAATCCCAGCACTTTGGGAGGCCAAGGTGGGTGGATCACAAGGTCAGAAGTTCAAGAGCAGCCTGGCCAAGATGGTGAAACCCCATCTCTGCTAAAAACACAAAAATTAGCTGGTCACAGAGGTGGTCACCTGTAATCCCAGCTACTCAGGAGGCTGAGGCAGGAGAATCGCTTGAACCCTAGAGGCAGAGGTTGCAGTGAGCTGAGATCGTGCCATGCAACTCTGGCCTGGGTGACAGAGTGAGACTCCATCCCCCCAAAAAGAAAGAAAGAAAGAAAGAAATACGTGCTTTTATCATTAAAAATCATATCCTTTGAGGCTTAGAAAAGAGAATGTTTATTAATATAAACCTGAAAGTTGTCAGCATGTACATTTACTCTTTTTCTGAGGAACGTTATAAAACAGCAGGAGAGTGACCTTCTTAGCATTTAAAAAAAAATGTTATTCTTGATAAACATTTTTTTCCTAGAGAAGCATGTCTATTACATGGTAAACATTAAGAAAGTGGGAGAATAAATTATTTCCAAATTATACAGTTATCTTCAAAGCTTGGAGAGGTAATATATTTTTATTTTTTAAGTCAGTGTGGAAGGCAATTTCAAAGGCATACTTCAAATTTACTTTATAGTTTTACACTGTTGAGATGAAGGCCACATGCTAATGAGAACTTAACAAATGCAGTGTAATAACAGCAATGCGCTCTTGAACATATGTGATTTTAATCTGTTCTTAAATATTAAAGTGTACAATCTGTAGATAATGGTTAAGATTCTAGATTTAGGCTTGAGTCAGACAGTTGAGATTTTTAGAGGGTTACACTCTGCTTTCCAGTTTGTGCTATTCTAAGCTGTTTAGTTTATCATTTCTATGACATTCCAAGTCAAACGAGGACAGCTTGATTTTGCTGATAGCTGATGAAACTGTAGAATGCTGCATAATTAGATAGAAGGGAAGTATCTATTTAAGAAGGAAAATAAACATCCAGGAAGTTATTCTATGAGGGGGGAAAAGTGATGTGAAAAATATATTTGCCCTGTTACCAGACTTTTCCAGGAATTTAGATTGAGCATTTGTTTACACCATTGTTTGGCATTCCTGAATGTCTTTATATAATTGATTTAAGTAATTGACATTTGAGTAGTACTTTCTGCATATGAAACGGCTTCACACATACAGACTCCTTTAGTACTCCAAAATAATTGTAAGAAAAATATTGCCATTACCCAGGTTAATAATAAAAACACTTGAGCTGCCTCAAGTTAGATGATTTTCCCGAAGTTATACAGGGTCAGTGAGTAAACTGGGAAGTAAACTCAAAACTATTTTGTCTTTTCCCCAGTATCAAGCTGGCTTTAGCTTGAGAATCTCTAAGGCTGAAAATGAGGAGTCAGTCATCTTGATTTGTTTAAAATCTCCTGACTTGTATCTCTGCTGCTGTCTCCTCACACAAACTCCATCCCTCCTACATACTGGTGATTCATAAAGCAGAAGCAATCAAGTCACTACCTACTCAAGAGGCTGCTAGCGTCCTAGCCCGGGAATCAAGGCTTTTAAATACAGCCAAACCACATCTTCAGTCATAGTTACCACACTTACAGCAATTGCTTACACAATGTTCCTATTTATTATGTGCAATACACCATTCCAATAATTTTGCATATATTATCTCAGTTAATCCTAACAACAATGACAACAAAAACTCATGAGGAAGTTACTATTAGGACATCAATTTTCCAGCAGAGGAAATGTGAAAATCTGGAAAATGAAGTCACTTGTTCAGGATATCCTGCCTTCCCTTTCACTGTGTTCATGATGTAGTGTCTTTTCTTTCCATTAACAAGGTGAGAAATGGAAGGGTTAGGGGTGTATGGTACCCGGATATTAAGTGCCTTCTGTGTTTGGGAGGGGAAACTGAGGACGGTAGGTGTGACACATTACGGAATTTGGAATGTTTCATAAATTTGTCTTACAGTGATAGAGAAAGCTTAGAGCATGACAAGTTACGCAAGAAAATGCTATTCTCAAAAACCAAGAAAGAAGCACAATGAGCGCAATATAATCACACTGCTAACAAATTGGGATGCCACACAAATTAATTTGTATGATCATATCCGACTAAACGCTGATTAGACAGAAGACTTCTGAAAGATACTTGAGATGTAAAAGTTGGAGGGGAAATTTAGTAAACACAAAAGAAAAAAGAAATGTAAATGTAAATTGGAATATCTTTCGAGCAAATTTACATAATCAATCCAACTATATACTAATTATATGAAACACTTCTGAAATTTACTGAATGTTTAAAAGGAAAAACAAGTAAATAGCAAACAGGTGAAACAAGAAGAAATAGAAATAGAAACATCAAAGTGCATTGATATAAATGTTACTGAAACCAAAACTGCTCTTTTGTCCTGAGTGATGGAATACAATGTTTATGACTGGACGAATGATCTCTTTGTGCTGCTTTCAAAGCCGTATTTCAACTGGAAAAGGGGAGAGAAAGACATTGAAAAGATGGCTCCCTCCATACTGGAGCAGCTTAACCAGCTTTTGTGCAAGATAGGCCTAGAGAATCCCAGAGCTGATGTTGGAAGTATGAGCTAGAAAGAGATTTATCTGAACTGGAAAAGAAGAGGAATTCTTTGTTCATTCATTGTTATTTCTTAGTTCTAAGAAGGAGGGGAAAATGTAAATATAAAATTAAATTGACCATGTTTCGCTTTGGGCTATATAAATGCCCTTGTTCATCTCTAAGTTCTCAGTAAAACACAACACAGATAAACTCTCACTTGGAATTCTCTGAGTACGTGGGGTTCTGAGTGTGTGATTCTGTGTGTATGTGTGTGTGTGCGTATTTGCATTTAATGTTCTAGATGACCATTGGTTAAATCCTGAAGCATCCAAACACCTTCCAAGCTTCTGAGGGTTTTCTCATTTCTCTCAGGCAAATAATAATTTTAAGTGTGACCATTAACTATTATTTTCAGCTATGTCACAAAAACAGCTTTGTACACTTTCTCAGAAGATGACTTTCATATACTGTCAGAGATGAAATGGGTAATATGTGCAAAATTCACTTGAGAAACCTCTGTTCAAATTTGTAACATGATGCTACAAAAAAAAAGCAGAATATATATTCATTAAGTTGTTCAATAAAATATTGTTAAATAGTATTAACGTTACCATGGCCAGTAATTTCTGCCTGAAAAGATTATACAGGAGACAAAATACCTTTCCTTTTAATACACATTCCCAGCTTTGAGAAACACCCCCTTGCAAACATGCATCCTTACCTAACTGGGTCTAAATTATTAATGATTCACCTAATACTTGAGAATATTATTAACACTCTCAAGAGATAAAAAAATTACACACCAACAGTAAGAGGTGTTAACATAGACACCCTAACACACAGACATAGAAAATGCTGGCCGGGAGTGGTGGCTCACGCCTGTAATCCCAGCACTTTGGGAGGCCGAGGCGGGTGGATCACAAGGTCAAGAGATCGAGACCATCCTGGTCAACATGGTGAAACCCCGTCTCTACTAAAAATACAAAAAATCAGCTGGGCATGGTGGCGCATGCCTGTAATCCCAGCTACTCAGGAGGCTGAGGCAGGAGAATTGCCTGAACCCAGGAGGCAGAGGTTGCGGTGAGCCGAGATCGCACCATTGCACTCCAGCCTGGGTAACAAGAGCGAAACTCCATCTCAAAAAAAAAAAAAAAAAAAAAAAAAAAGGAAATGCTTATGGTTTCAATTCTATTATTTCAAACCAAAGTAAATACAGGAACACAGCTACTCACCTGTCCAGGTATGAAATAACTTTTCTCCTTCCTAATGGGAAAAAACATTCTTAATTGATATCAACTAAAATAGACAAGCCATCAAACCAATCAATAACAAAGCAGACTCTCTGTCATCTCTCATCTAAGATATAAAATATCTCCATAGACTATTGATCCATTTATAGTGATCAACAAATATTCAGACAATAAAAACTAATTCCTAACCATTGCTGCCACTAATGAGGAACAATAACTTATCAGCCTTTAATAAACCATAAGGAAAAAACAAAACACAAAAATTTTGGAGACAGGAAATAAAGTTTCAAAAAATAGAGTTGATAAAGTTCTCCTGTCACATTGGATCTACCATAAGGAGGTTTATTCTGTGCATAAACTGTACCGCTTCTCTGGTGATGAAGTTTATTTGGTTCTGTCGGGTGAATCCATCAAGATTTTCAGTGGAAGACCTCCAAAATTATATAAGTTACAATATTTAAGCATTGGGATACCAGTCCATAAATAGAAAAACAGTGCAATGAAAGATGAAATAGTCTCAAAGCTTCCATAGAGCATGTAGAATAATTTAATACAGGGTTACAGAGGAACCACAGATCACTAGAAACAAGTAAGGATTTTTCAATAAAAGACTCTCAGAGAATTAGTTATTTGGAAAGAAAATAAAATTAAGTCATAATCTTATACTAGCTAGCACAATAAAGTCCAAATATATCAAATGAAAAAAATCAATCACTTTAATAACTACTAGAAAAAAAAGATGATTATATTTGCACTGTTTGGGGAAATACTTTATAGCATTTTATTTTAAAACTCAGATACAGAGATTAGATTATATGATGCTGTCGGTCTGTAGTCCATTCTCATCTCTGACCGCTTTAAAGCTCTCTTTGCTTCATTTACTGTTTGAGTTAATGTTCATATCTCCCATCCACTGTCTTTCTACTCTGCTCATGAAGGACCATTTTGCTGTTTTTAAATATTTGATATTTTCTGTTTATATGTGTTCATTATATACATAGATAGATGTTTTTAATTTTCATAAATATGTTATATATCTTATTCTACATTTATATTATGCTCTTTTTAAATTATACTTTAAGTTCTGGGGTACGTGTGCAGAATGTGCAGATTTGTTACATATTTATACAGAGCCATGGTTGTTTACTGCATCCATCACCCTGTCATCTACATTAGGTATTTCTCCTAATGCTATCCCTCCTCTAGCCCTCCCCACCCTGACAGGCCTCAGGATGTGATGTTCTCCTCCCTGTGTCCATGTGTTTTCATTGTTCAACTCCTACTTGTGTGAGAGCATGCAGTATTTGGTTTTCTGTTCTTGTGTTATTTTGCTGAGAATGATGGTTCCCAGCTTCATCCATGTCCCTGCAAAGGACATGAACTCATCCTTTTTTTTTTGACTGCATAGTATTCCATGGTGTATATGTGCCACATTTTCTTTATCCAGTTTATCATTGATGGGTATTTGGGTTGGTTCCAAGTCTTTGCTATTGTGAACAGAGCCGAAATAAACATACCTGTGCAGGTGTCTTTACAATAGAATGATTTATAATCCTTTGGATATATACCCAGTAATGGGATTGCTGGGTCAAGTGGTATATTATGCTTTAAAAATCCCTCATGTTGCTGTGTTTACCATTATCACTGTGCTTCAAACTGTTGCGTAATACCTCATGTCAGCAGACATGGAGTGTTTTGGTGTTTTGGTTTTGCTTTTGGTTTGCTAAAGACCATTAAATTATGAATCCTCATTGGTTATAGCAATGAATAGGCATTTGGGTCTATGTTCTAATTATTTCATGATCACTATAAATGGAATGGTTTACAGATATCTTTTAATCTCTTGAGTGGGAGAGGACAGAGAGTCTGTTTCGTTCACATTTGTTTTTCCGTGACTTAGTGGACAAAGCTTGTGCCATGGCCAAGTGCAACATCGATGTATAAGGAAATAGTTATCTCACTTAACTGGAAAAGTAAAAGGCTGACACCAATAATCCAGTCTGCCATAGAAGACATTTAAGGCAACATTAACGTTGTCAGGAAACTTCTTGGTGTTTCAGTAACTTTTTCAACAGATACATCTGAAACAACTGATTGGGGAAGAGTATGGAAAGTTAGAGGGGCTGAAAGAGCAGAAAAGGAACAGGCTGGGAATGAAATGAAAGGTTAAGATAGATGACTAGAGTGTTTTCGCTAGGATAAATATTCTAGATCATCCAGAAGATGAAGAAATGCATTTTGAGCAGTGAGCAGGAGCCAACCAATTGAACATAATGAATATCATTACCTCAATTTCTCCTATTAAAAAATGTAACAGATTGGGGAACATGAGAAAACTTCAAGGTGGTAGAAGTAAATATCCTTTATATCAAATTGTCCGCCTTCAAGCAAACATGCTTAGCACGTTTTGCTGCCCCTTTAAGCATCCCTCAGTCCTTTGAGAGTTAGGAGCACTGGAGCCTAAATTACTATTCTATTCTAGCTCCATTGTTATAGCATTTGAGCAGCAGTATGCAAGTTATTCTAGCTTTACCCCTTTACCTCTGGATCATGATCCTATTAATAGAATTATGCTGAATAAAATATAAAATAGTTGAAATGAATGACTATGCCTTAATTAAAAAGGCATTTTTTAAAAAAGCACTCACCTCCACACTGTTCCTCAACTGGAAAAGGCAATTAGCTACATTTTAGAACAGTTCTAATTTAATCAGAATTTCAATGATATTAACTTCTTCATAGTACGAGCTTGGATCTGGGTAAGATTCATTCATTTTTAAACCTGAGGCTTACCCATCTACATATATAAATGAGAGTTAGTCATTTATAACACTATTTTCTATTCATGCTGGCTCACATTTCCTGTATACCAGTAGATCTGTTCCTCAATGGAAGCATATTTAATCAGTACATCAGCAACACCTTTCCCTTCACAGCAGAGCAAATGAGATACCAATGCCATCTTCAAACTAATCCTCGACTTATAAAACCATCTAAAAATAACATTTTTTTCCCTAAAAGCTTACATATCCAGTAAGTTCCCCTACTTTACCACAGAACTTTCTTAAAGCAAACATCTATCTCCCACCACACACTGGTTCAAATCTTCACAGAAATGACAGAGATCCCAAATATTACCAATATCTCCTGCTATTTAGCCCAACACATTCTTTCTCCAAGGTTCTCTTTGCCCTTCACTCCTGATTTTCACCTCAATTTTTATTTTAAAAATTCTTACAAGTGGCCAGGTGTGGCGGGTCACACCTGTAATCCCAGCATCTTGGGAGGCTGAGACAGGCAGATCATGAGGTCAGGAGTTTGAGACCAGCCTGGCCAGCATAGTGAAACCATGTCACTACTAAAAATACAAAAATTAGCCAGGAATGGTAGTGCAGTGTCCCCGCTACTGGGGAGGCTGAGGCAGGAGAATCACTTGAACCCAGGAGGCGGGGGTTGCAGAGAGCCGAGATTGCACCACTGCACTCCAGCCTGGGCAACAAGAGTGAATCTCTATCTCAAAAAAAAAAAAAAAAAGGGAAAAAATTCTTACATATTATTCTGTCCATGATGTTACCCACAGATTAAGTCAATTTGTTTGGTATTCTTTATTTAAACCCACCAATCAAAAAAGAGACATTAATATCCATTAATACGAAAATGAAATATAAATAAGAAATACATGTTACCTTCTTTGGAAGTACGTCATTCAATGAAGTTTTCATTAGTTTTTTTTTTTTTTAAACATTATTTTTCTAAAATAACTAAGAGTAAAGGAATTCAGTCTGAAAGTAACTGGTACTTAGATTGCATGACATTGGCACAATAAAATACAATAAAATAATTTGGAAAGTGCCCTTCACCCAAATAAGCAAATTTGTATAGCCAAATTCTCTCAAAGAGGATTAACCTGTCCCTGAAGCAGTGGTACTTACTGGATATTGAGAAACACAAAATACCTGTGCCTGCAGCAGCATGAAGCCTGGCAAATAGTCCCAAAATATTACCAGAAATATAAAATCATTAATATACACATCATTAAATACATTCCACATTTTAGAGGCAACTCACTAAAGCTGCTTAGGATCATCTGAATTAGTCATTAAAGTATATAACTAAAAGTATTATTTTCTTATTACAGCAATGAAAATGCAGGCATTTTTTTTTTCCTCACTGAATACTCTTTTGCGATTTTAAAGACATGACACATGAATTCTAAAATTGTCAGAGAGATAGCACTGGCTCTTGTATCTAAAACCTCTTGTATTGAAAAATCTATGTTCCATCTTTTCCTGAATGATTATTGCCTATGATCACTAACAAGATGCTGGCCTGGAGTCTGAGCTCTTTAACACTTTGCCTGATTCAGCAAACATTATTCCTTTTTCAGTAAGATTTAGATCCTGATTGATTTAGTGATACTGCTGGCTTTAGAGCAGCAGGATTACTGTTAGGAAAGAAACAAATGATACACTTTTCACACTGATTTGAAGGTCAGTTGTTCATACTGACCCAGTGAGTTGTCTGTCTTGCAGCAATGATAGCAAAGAGCAGCAACAGTAAAAGTCTACCTCCAGGCCTAGGACAGGATCCAGACAGGAAAAGAGGTTACAAGCACTAGCAGGTTGGTGAAGGTAAGGAGGAGTGGCAAATGCCGCGGCCACATGGGTCAGTCCAGGAAAAGAACAACAAGTTGGTCGAAATGCAGACGCAATAACTGTCTAGTCCATTCATAGACTGTGTTCCTGTACATGCCCTAGCTTGGGGAGAATGATTTCTCCCTGGCCTAAGCTTGTGCTTTCTGGTATGGACACTTGGGAAGGGAAGGAATTGGAGTCCCGAAGACGCCAGCTTGCTGACACAGAGCCGATCCTTTAGAGGACAACATTCTGCTTCCCAAGCACAATGTGTTGTGGTGAGTGTCTCAGAACAATGTCTCCCTAAATGATTATCTCTCTGTTGTCATTTATCTTTATCTTCCCAAAGAAGATATACTTTCCATATTTAGTTAAGACACAGGATTTGCCAGGATTGTAAACCACACTGAGAGTCAATTTTGGAGTCTGGCAAATCATAGATGCACACCTGACCTAGTATTGATATCTAGTTGTCCACTTTTTATTCTGTTGTCTAGCAGCTGTGTTAAGACTGGAATTAGAAAAATCTAGAGAGTAATGAATTCACAGAGGGAAGGAATAAGGAGCCATTTTTTATTTTTGAGACACAAAAAGTACATACAGGGAGGTTATCTTGGAAGACAGTACCACTCCAAATTATTAGAATTTGGTGCTTGTATTCTAACGACGTGTGTTATATTCCTAATTCTAAATTGCTGACCACTCCACTGCAAGCCGGTTCACAGCATTTCCAGTGGCCTGTGTCCAAACCTTGTTGTCTGGTATAAACAACATATAGTTGTTACTATTGGTAGCTTGTCCTACTACACAGTCCCCGATGTCAGTCTGGCTATGGAAGGAAAACACTTGACAGGAGACTGAACAAATGCAAGCCCAAATGTCCAAGATGCTCTCCACCTGTGAAATTCCCAAGAACACCTCAGTGCTCACTCTCTGAATACACACGGAGATATCCACTTTCTACCCGAAACCATTCCAGAGCCACCAACATTATTGGTATTCTTCTTGGTAACAAAAGAAAAAACAAGGAACTATCTAGATGCATTCAGAAGATGCTACACTTCAAGAAGGAGCCCTTGACTTGAGTCACAATAGTAAAAGATGCTTCCCCAACCTTTTCCACACCAGCTCTCAAAGTGCAGCAGAACCATTTTTAGGAAACAACAATTAACATTAGAACTTTTCACAACACAGAACACATAATGCATATGATGATGGCTGTTTTCAGGAAATAATTGGAAAAACTGAATGACTGCCAGGATATTCTCCATAAAACTGGTAAACATCCCATGGACATAATTACAATAGGCAGGGTGGAGGTAGTTATGAGATTCATCACATTGCATAAAGAATGTCAGGATGACAAGACTTTTTCACGCCATGGTCAGCACTGACAACTTTCCAGGGAGATCTTTTGAATGGCTGTGTCATTGACTCATTAATGAATTTGAAAGGAGGTGAATTTTAATCAAGAATGTAACTGAGAAGGAGAAAGGCAATCCACTATAACCCACTCACTTTAAGTAGAGAAGTATGTGCAGAACCACAGTGCGGATAGAGTGAGGGTGCTCAGCCTAGCTTGGCTCACAGGCCAACCCAGCCTCTTATTTCTAATCAGGTGCTGGCAAGGATACAATTTTGAACTTTTTCTAACAAAATCATAGCAGAATCCCAACCTAACTATGAAACTGACTGCTGATAGAAAAACAGGCCCCTTTCACAGGAATATCCAGGGACAGCGTCTTCATACCGAACCTCCAAGCTTGATGCCCTCTGATTACTGAGAGTTCTCCCAACACCTTGACCGTTGCTTCCACTTGAGGTCACTCCTGCAATCCCTACTTGCCTCTACTCCTGGCTTCCAGGATCATCTGACTACCAAAGTGGGGCTTCTTTCTGAAAATAGATCGGAGATTTGACTCGGCCACAGTCACTATGGATACTCCAAGAGCAACTGACATATCTCCTGAAGCTCTGATCTGAGCTGCTTTCACCTGAGGTCACAAAAGACTCAGCTCTGCTTTCTGTTTTCAGGAGAATCACATCTGAAGCATAGAGAGAGACATTTGCGGGAAACATTCAGAACTGACTGGTTTCATGTGGTCTGTCCAGATCGTTGCTGGTGTCACAACCCAGTCCACAGTTCAAGTCCTAATTAAAGGAATGAGGGACTCCAGCAACAGCGGTGCCCAAGTCTGCATCTTTCTACCTGAACACGTACAATCTCATAGATCCTTCCTTCACACACACAGAGCATATTTAGTTCACCACTTTTAATCTTACAACATGTAAGAAAGGATGTTAGAAGTAAAACTTGAAGAATGAGTGGTAGATACTGAGGGAAGAAAAAACTCTTGGTTGCCAGGCCCCCAATAGCCACCCATCGCAAAAGAAATGAAGATGTAACAATGGATAGAGAAAAAGGAAAGAAACAAATAAAAAAAAACCCTCAAAATTCTATCACTGATTAGTATCGTGATGGCTGTTTGTGATGTCTTTATGTCAAAAAAATGTAAGTTGGTTCTGTTCACTCTGTAAGAAAGTGCCAAGCTATTAAAATAAATGTTTCAGTGTTTTTCTGGACTAAGAGAGATAAGGTAGAAAGAAGAAAATAATAACTACCAAGATATAAGGAAAAGGGATTAGAACTAGGATGTTAAACAAGTTTCATTTCATTTGCCAATTCTGTTTCATGCTTAGGGACCTCTTGGAGCACTCTCCTGCTAAGGAGTATGGGACTATGTCCAGTAGAAAGATGGCTGGGGATGATAAGTGATGTTTTCCATGGCTTTGGAAGTAGAGAAGTGGGTGAAGTATAGAATGGAGGAATAGGAGCTGAGCTTGGGTCCTATGCTTTCCATCCCTGGATAAAGAAGGTGGTGCTGCAGGTAAAGGTAATGGAAAGATGCTATTGGTATTTACAAAACATATACAGTCCACTCCTAACACTTTTTTTTTGAGACATAGTCTTGCTCTATTGCCCAAGCTGGAGTATAGTGGCCGCCATAGCTCACTGTAACCTTAAACTCTTAGACTCAACCAATCTCCCACCTCAGCCTCCCAAGTAGCTGGGACTATAGGTGCACACCACCACATAAAGCTTTTTTTTTTTTTTTTTTTTTTTTGTGATGGGACCTCACTATGTTGCCCAGGCTGGGCTTGAACTCCTGGCATCAAGAGATACTACTGTCTTGGCTTCCCAAAGTGCTAGGATTACAGGGATGAGCCACTGTGCCAGGGACTAAGACTTTTAAAATATTACTAAATAAAAACACGTCCACTGCTTTCATAGCTTAAAATAAACAGCTATTTAGAATTTGAGTTGAATTCACAAAAATTAGGCAGTATAATATGGCAGGAGTCACTTAGCAAGACTCTAGTTAGAATATTTTGATGATAGTATGTTGTATTGTAAACATTTCCATCTATATTTTATTTCTGAGACTAAGAGTGACTTCTTTTAATGAACTATCTATTACGTCATTCAAGTTGGTCTTTAGAGGAAGACTTGATAAGAGTCAAGATTCCTGGGAACACCTTCCTCTGTGGGCCATTAATTAGCTTTGTGACCCAGTATAAGTCATAACATTTCTTTGCTTCAATTTCAATAAACAATGAGTTCTCCATTAGCTAGAAAAATCTGTAAAATCACTGTAAGTCTAGGGAAATTTATACTCTATAACAAATGTAAAATTCTCACAAAAGTAATGACATTAACACATTGATCATCTATAATATTTTATAACACTTTAATTTACTAGCCATATGTTCAGATTACAATCTGTTTAAGGAAAGCAAAAACACAGGCTGTTAGCATGAGAAAGAGAGCCATGAGCCTTCTTGGTCAGCAAAAACAACAATTTCAAGTGAGCATTCCTTAGTCATTTATTTGCATTACCAAGCCTGTCAGGACATTTAACATTGCTGAATTGAGTTAATACAAAAAAGAAAATCTGATTTTGGCAAAAAGTCATAAAATGAAACCATTTTAGGGCAATTATTTGGGGCTCTTTACTATTCAGTGTCTGTATCCTGTCTCAGAGCAGGTATACTTACTTCCAGCACATCCTGGCTCATGAAAGCCAGACAAGCTCTGCTGGGCTCTGTTGCTTCAAAGTCTTATTTTTCATCATGTGCTCAAAACCCCCAAAAAAGAGAAGAAGTACAATCAAGTGATTTTCTCAGTGTATTTGCCACTAGGTTCAGGATGCAATTTAGGCAAATTAGTGAATCCTGCTATGAAAATATCAAAGCTTCTGGTCATTTGTCCATATACCTGGCATAATACATGGAACATAGTAATCAGGAAGCTTCTTTTAATCAAAACAAAATTGTAAATAAGTGTTTTAAACCATTAAGAGTAAAAACATTGTTAGATTTCATTTATATTGCATCCCTCACAGCCTATCACTCACCGACGAAGTTCTAAACCATATTGCGTTGTATGCAAAAACGTCCTAGCTTATGGTAAAAATTCAGTTATACTTCTTTCCACATGATAAGCTGAAAGTATAATATCAAAGTTTCCAAACAAATTCACCGCCAAATTAATTATTGGAGAAAAAAATAAATAAAGGAAACAAGACAATAACAATAGCAACAGCAATAAAAACCAAAACCCACAAGCAAAAAAAAAGACAATATCATTAAATTTAGTGGTTGTGTTCAGGGGAATAATGGGTAAGAGTGCTATTGAGTTCTCACCAAATTTTTATTTTTTATTATTAATGTTTAATTAGGGGGACTTAACAATATCTGAGTAGTCTACATTTAAATAATGTTGGGAATTGCCAATCTTAGCCCATTGAAATTATAATAAACATTGCATAATTGCTTTTTTTAATTTTCCAGCTCGGCTCTATTTCTATCTTTTTATTTAACATATATAATAAAGAACATTAAAAAATACAAACAATGTACATACTGTAGGTGAAGATAATTTAGTTCACACACACATATCATAGAAGATATTTTAGTTTTAGTAGAGGCAACACTTATCCTGCAAATCCTTCATTGGCGTCTTGAGACTGAGTTAGATTCTTTGTATTCCCATTGTACATCACAATGATACATTGAGAATCATGCCATGATACACCTGCCACAGTGTCAAAGACTTCCTAAGTGCCTGTCTACCCAACTTTGACCATGAATCTTCTCACTCTTACACCACCAATGCCTGACAAACTTCAGAGCATACTGGATCTGTTCAGTAAATACTTAAGTGAATGAATGACATTATGATGGAGGAAAAGTAGTATAGGTTGAACCATAAATTTCCGTGTGGAATTAATGCCATTCATTCTTTGATCATTGAAATATTTACTATTAGCAATTGTGAAAAGAAAGACCATTGGTCATTTTACATTGTTCAATAACACCTTATATAAGATTTACATAGTGCTTTCCTCTAAAAAGTTTAATATCATTTCAAGACAAACATTAGAAATACATGTTTTAATTTTGGCCTTCACTTTTAAATATATTATACTTTAAGAATCAGATCAGCGTTAAAATTGATCACTTTAAACCATGCCAAAGTTGAACTGTGACTAAAGGTGGGAGACAAAGTTTAACTAAAAACTTAAAAGGTACATTAGGAGAATTTTTAAATGTGAGCAGTTTGGTGACTAAGAACATCTCAAGGCAGAGATGGAGAATGTTTAATATTGTGTGGGATAATAAATATGAATTTAATAACCCAATAAAATTTCTTAAAAGTTAATATCTACATAATTCAAATTAACCATATAATCTACTAAATTATAGGATTTTTAAAGAATCATTCATAAAGTGATTCCACTGAGTTAACATCCATATAAGTACAGTTCCATGCATTGATACAGGATATAAAAAGGAGTCTGATCACGTTCTGAAGGAGGAGAGGTTATTTTAATTAAAATGACTATAGATTAAAACTTTAGAGGACCGTAATTTTGAATAGCTTAGAATTATTCCATACCATTTTAAAACATCTGGAAAATATGTGAGACATGCATATAACTTTTATTATATGCCTAAATAGCTGTCTTTTTGTGAGCCTATTGAACTTTCTACCTTAAAATAACTTCAATGAGTAGAAAGATCTAGTTTCAAACTGCCTTCTTCAAAACTACAGAGAGAATAGTAACGACGAGTTGGAACAGTTTTGACTTTTAGAGTTGGCTGACATGGAATGAGGTCACTTTTCTGTCACTTTTTTTGACATTCAGAGCTTAAATGAATACTGTATCATTTTTTTGACTGATGATTCCCCCAAGGGCTTACTCACCCATCCACTGTGAGACCATTGCAGGGATTGGATTTGGAAAACAGAATGACAGTCAGGCAAGGGAGAGAAATTTCAGTTCATAAAGCACTTGGATAATTTTTGCTCTTATCATTTCTGTTCTTTTTACTTGTTTCTTTCATTTCCCTTTGATAAGTTAACTGTCCTGTACTTTAAGTGCTTATCATTTTCATGAATTGGCTATTTACTGTAGCTACTCTACTTCTTTATTTCATTTTACCTTGTCTAGTCCCCGAGAGGAAATAATCTTTCATACACGTTGTGGTGTTCTTTTCTGAAATTATTCTTCAGGATTATTGTAATAAATTTATCTTTTTATGTATTCAGTATTTTGGACATGATATATTCTTTACATGTCTCTAAGATGCGTTGTTTTATGTTATTAAACTTAGAATATGATTTCCATTGCCCTGTCCAATACTTACGTAGAAAGTACTGAATTCAAAAGAAAGAAGAACTAAAATATTTACTACATCCTTTTTTATCAGAAAGTAGTGTGTTTGGAGATACATGATTTGTCACTTCTTAATTTTCTTATATTCATATAAGAACGTGGCCTAATGAAAATGTAAACTGACAGGAAAATGAATTCCCGTAACCAATAAATCTGTGCTAAGATTATTACTTTCTTCTAAAAATTTTTTTAAAATTATACATGGCAATTACAGAATGCTCATATAAAAATGTAGAGTTCAAGACAAACTCTCTACAGCAACTACTTTATCAAGTGCAAGTATACCATGATGAAATCCCAATAAGGTTAAAAATTATTTAAAATTTGGCCGGGCATAGTGGCTTAAGCCTGTAATCCCAGCACTTTGGATGGGTGAGGCAGGTGGATCAACTGAGGTCAGGAGTTTAAGACCAGCCTGGCCAACATGGTGAAACCCTATCTCTACTAAAAAAACAAAAATTAGCCAGGTGTGGCTAATTTTATACAGATAAATATACATAAATATTTAAATAAATATACATATTTAAAATTCATGAGAATTAGGATGAAAAACTTTTAACATGCCTGTGTGAATGCACATATAAAGGTGTATACTCACACAAATACTGAACCATCAAACACTAATTGACATAGGTTAAATTTATTGATATAAATAGGACTCCAATCATCAAAGAGCTAAGAAACACTTTATTTTCTATTATCTTTACTGTCATTGACATTAAAAAATCTATTTGATGTTTTTATTGCCTAATAAATTATGTTTATTTATGAAGTTCTCTTTGCATTTAAAAATAGTTTTATCAAAGTGTTTCCACTCATCATAAATCCAATGCTTAACTTAATAATATTAAAAAAATTCTATACAAAAATGATAGACTATGATGAGTCAAGTAATCTTTCCCTTTAAAAAATATAATATTAAATAAAATGTCAAAATTTTAAAAAATTATATGCTTGACTCCCAAGAAAGGATAAAAAAATAATTGAGGCTACTCAGGAAACAAGGCACCCAAATCTTGGTGATCAGTAGATGAAGCTAAGGCCTTAGAGCCAAGCCAAGGTCGTGTATTTATAAATACTGGATTTAAGCTTCAAGAGCTGCAATTTAAATGTCCAAACATGTGCCATAAGACCTTAGAGTCAGATCCATTATCAAAATGACATAGCAATGTGTTTTCTAAACAAATCTTGAAGCCAGGGATTGCAAAACCATAAATAAGAGAAAAGACAATCAGCAAAATAAATATCCTTCTTAATGATTATGGAAAGGAAACTGACTCCAGTCTCAGGTGTGGAGGGGTCTGTATTATGACTGAATACAAACTTTAAATGGCCAGTATCTTCAGGATATTAATGTAAAAAATGAAAGACCGAAAACCAAACAAAAGACTTCTCTAGACTGAAAAACACATAGCAATCAAAAACAATGCAAGAACCTTGATGGGATCCTAACTTGGGAGGAAATGCATAAAAAGTACTTGTAACAATGTGAAAAAATAAATATGGACGAATTATCTTCTCATATTTTAAAATTATTTTTAGTCTTCTAAGGTATAATCATGACACTGTGGCTATAGAATAATTCCCTAATACTTAGGAGATGTGAGCTGAATCATTTGCGGGTGATATCTCTAAGACAAAGACAATCTGACTTTAAAAACACAATTAAACTCACTATAACAAAAGAAAGAGGAGCAGATATGTTCATCTCAATATTTGCATTTGAAAAGTTTATACTCAGGTTTGAAATAATACATTCTTAGCACAAATTAGGCATAGGATTAAAAGAAAATACCTACCCAGTCAGCAACTAGTAAAGTACAATAAAATTAATTTTTTTGATTAAAAAATATTTTTGAATATTCAGAGAGAGGTTGTCACTTTGTCACCCAGGCTGCGGTCTGAAAAGTGCAGTGATCTTATCAAACTGTAGCCTATAATTCCCAGGCTCCAGCAATTCTCCCACTTCAGACTCCCAAGTAGCTAGAAATACAGACATGCACCACCATATCCAACTAACTTTTCAATTTTTTGTAGAGACAGAGTCTTGCCATGTTGCCCAGGCTGATCTTGAACTCCTGGCCTTGAGCCGTCCTCCCACTTCAGCCTCCTAAAGGTTGGGATTACAGGTGTGAGCCACCATTTCCAGCCTAGTTTTTTGTTTTGTTTTGTTTGTTTTAATTTACTATTTCCTCACATTCCATAGTTAAGAAAAAAAAATTCCACTATTTGTCCTAATTGTAACTGAAATGAATGTTAGTTCATCTGAAAGGGAAGGGGCACTAAAAACCACACACACTCTGCAACTTTGGATAACTTCTCTAAGCTTTAAGAGCTTCAGAGGCTGGGCGTGGTGGTTCATGCCTGTAATCCCAGCACTTTGGGAGGCCAAGGTGGGCGGATCACCTGAGGTCAGGAGTTTGAGACCCTCCTGACCAACATGGTGAAACCCCATCACTACTAAAAATACCAAACATTAGCCAGGCATAGTGGCAGGCACCTGTAATCCCAGCTACTCAGGAGGCTGAGACAGGAGAATTGCTTGAACCCGGAAGGCAAAGGTTGCAGTGAGCTGAGATTGTGCCACTGCACTCCAGCCTGGGCGACAAGAGAAAAAATCAGTCTCAAAAAAAAAAAAAAAAAAAAAAAGAGAGCTTTGGAGATCTAAGAATATGTAAATCAAATTTAAACTCTATAAACTGAGAATCTAACTTATCCTAGAATAGATGCTCTATGAAAACATCAAATTTACATATTACTTTCACCTCCAAATCCTTTACCATCAAGAGGGTATGATATACAGGCACTTAATGAATATTTGTTAAATAAATTAATAATATTAGTCACCAAATAAGGCATTTAAAGGAGTCAAATAAAGGAGGTAATGCATGAAAAGCATTCAACACAATGCCTGGTATACACAAGCATTCAAAAACGTTAGTTATCATCAACATCATATTTATCGTTAGTTTTATAATTATTATTGTAAGTCTGTCATTTAATGAATAATTTCACATACAAGGAATTGCAGTTACCAGCATTGCATGTAATGTCATGTCAATGTCAATGTTCCAAGGTCTTGGAACACTGACAAGACCTTGGAACATAAAACTGCCAGTGAGCTCAAAGGTTTGCTTTTGAGGCAAAACCTCTGAGCACTTTTTGCTGGAGTGGATTGTCCTCAGTGCACTTATATCACTGGGGACAGCTAAGGAGACAGACCTGGGAGTCTCTGTGGAGCTCTGAAATTAAATCATATTATTAATAGGAATGTATTTTATAAGTGTATATTCCAACTGCTTATATAATTTTGCAATGTATTGATAGTTTTTTTGGACTCATGGCCCATGTATAAATTAGAGGCCTCTGGAAATATTTTTCAGATATAAATATTTTAACTTAGTGATTTCCTTACAAGTGAACAATCATCCAAAGATTTGGATAAACCTCAGGTTCTGATGACCATTGACTCAAGGTAAAGCATTTATTACCATTAATACAGGTAGAAGATTTATTTATTTATTTTATTTTGAAACAGAGTCTCGCTGTGTTGCACCAGCCGGAGTGCAGTGGCATGATCGTGGCTCACTGCAGCCTCTGCCTCCTGGGTTCAAAGGATTCTCTCCTTCCTCAGCTGCCTGAGTAGCTGGGACTACAGGTGTTCACCACCACACCCAGCTAATTTTTGTGTTTGTAGTAGAAATGGGATTCACCATGTTGGCCAGCCTGGTCTCAAACTCCTGGCCTCATATGATCCACCTGGTTTGGCCTCCCAAAGTTATGAGATTAAAGGGGTGAGCCACCACGTCTGGCCAGATTTATTTTTGAGGTTTTTTTTTTTTTTTTTTTTTTTTTAGTTTCAGTGCTGTCACTTTTCAGGAAGAATACTGCTATGCTTTCTAACTTTTCTTCCGAATTGAATTGACTTGCTGCACCATCAGTATTTGTGATGTTGTAAGATGTAGCAGCCAAGAAAAATGCAGATGTTCTCTTCTAAACTGAATTCCAAGAATAATATTCTAGCAAACTTGATGAGATATTTATATTGGCATTTATTATGCTCTATTTATTACGATATAAACAATATGACCTTTAGATGGTATAATTTTTTCTTTAATTGAAAACAATTCGCTTCCAATGTAGATGACATGTTTTAACAACATATGTGAGTGTCTGTTAAAAACAACCATAAACAGTTGAAGTCTTTTACAGTCTATATAGGTTGCCCAATATGGGCAACTCAAGGGATACACATAATTTTGATTGAAGCATAGATTTATTATGTATTATTAATGGCAATCTTACTTTCAATCTGTGGAACAAAACGTAAAATAAAAGACATCTCGCCTATACTGTAATTAGATTAATTTTTTAAAGTATGTGAATGGAAATAAAAAGGATGATGATAAGGACATTAATGACAAAACAATAATCTCTAGCTTATATAAAGTGCTTGTTAATTATTAGGCTCTTAAAAATTGTTACATAAATTATCTGATTTAATTCATATGGCAATCCTATGATATACAAGTGCTATCCACTTTTTGCAGATAAGGAAAAAGAAACACAGGATTTAAATGCTGAGCCTCACTGTAATACAAGGGTGTTCTTCCACAATACCCTTAAGTATATCTAATCCCTATATTTTTTAGATCTTTCTATAGGCAAAGTCTTATTTTAGGTGCCTCAAGCAATAGACATGTTAATGATGCAAGTTTCTACTCTCCATAGGTTCAAAACACAATTAAATAAGTATCAGGTTTCACAGCCCTATCCACATATAGCCTGACACTCAGGAGTTCTCATGCCCAGGAGTCTGCTACAGAATCCTCAGCTCGGTAACCTCCACCATCAACATCAGTGGGTTCAGGCTCTCTGGGTCTCCAGCTAATCCTGTAGAGGCAGTGAGTACATTAAAGCATCACACCTAATTCCACTCTCTCTTTACCCCTTTGTTCTAATGTAGTTGGAGCTAGCCTCTCACATCTGAACTCTGTTCAAACTGCTAGATTCTTGCTATGAATCAGAGCCAGGTCTGCCTCTAGGGGATATCTGTAAGTATTCACATTGGTCAAAGCTCACTGGTCCTCTTTCACTGACATGCTTGCCAAACATAGAAAAAATAGGGACTGTACTTTAATTTCCACCCAAATATTCTGCCCGATTCGTCTATCCTCTCTTAGGACAGGAGTTGTGCCCTGATTATTTGTCTGGTGTTACCTTCTTGAGGGTTGTCACATAATCGGACCACTCAGTGTTACAGGCTGCCTGCCTTACTTCACTTCCATTTAGAAATGCTGGTGCCAACCCTCCCCTGAATCTCACCTGAGCATTCCACATACTCTGAATTCTGTGTCTACCTATTTATCCCCTCAGTCTGGAGTCAAATTCCCCCCATTCCTTCTCAACACTCTAGTCATAAAGGGCAATTGTGCTACTCCTGGCTCTTGATTCCTTCCATCTTGCCCAGAGTTCATATAATTATATCACCATGTCTCATTCAAATGTCTAAATATAATCAGTCCCCCAATAACTATAATACAGAACCAAATGTAATAATTGGCAAAAAAAAAGTAAATTAGAAAGTCTTTGAAAATTAGAAATAATAATTTTGTAAATTTTATAAATTAAAAAGAGTTTTTGAAAATTAGAAAGAGTATGCTTCATTGAAAAAAATGATGAAAGGTACTATTGAACCATGATATGTGTGGTGCAAATTTTAAATGGTTGTGGCAAACAAAGATGGTAGAGAAAGGTGTGCAAGTCGGGAAACAGCCATAGCCAACTGCATGGGGCACAATAGCCATAATCATGTAACACAAATAAATAACTCAGTCTGTGTTGTCTGTATGGTATATGAGATTATGTAATATGAGACAAATCTGAGAAAGCAGGATTAAACCACATTGACAAGGATCTTGAATTTCAAAAGATGAGTTTGCAAAAAATACTTTAAATAAAACAAATTAATGAAAAGATTCTCTCTCTCTCTCTCTCTCTCTCTGCAGGCATAGGAAGAATTAGAAAAATATTAGAAGCTGGAAATATATATTTGGGAGGAGATTGCAACAATACAAAACAAGATGAAACAGCAGTCTGAATTAAGGTGCTTATAGTAGAAGAAAAAATGCTTGGTAGAAAATAAAGCAGAATACTAAAATTAGTATTGGAAAGAGAATCTTCTTGTTGGGAGACACTGAAGGATGATTAAGCCCAAACTTACCTTACCTTTGGGGTCTCTCGTTACGACCTTTACAACTAGATTGGTCAATAAATGCCCCGGCTCTCTCTCAGTCCTCTGATTACCTGAGAGTGGACACCTAAGCTCCCTTCCCCACCTACTCCACAGTACAGCAGAGACAAGATTGGAACAATAAGGAAATAATTTATGGAAGACTAGAATGCAAGTTGATGTAGAATGTAAAATCCAAATGCACTGACATATGAAATAATGACATCGTTTTTAGCCTGCGATTCACTACATAGAAGCTAGCTTATAGGCTACTGAAGTTTAATAGACTTTTAGTATCCACCAGAATCATACATCTCAACATAACTCAAGTCAAAGGAAGGGTCGAGCCTCTTAGCAATCTAATTATTTTTCTTTCAGTTCTAGCTTCCTGATTGACAACGTGTTTCATTTCCTGGCCAACTTATACAAGGAATGAACTCATTCTGCTTATTCATTTGGCCATCATTTCATCTTTGACCTCTTTAAAATAACTGTGTCAAAGCACATTGATCAACCCAACAACAGTGGTGTTCTAGTAAATGTTTAGTAGTAGATTCCCTAGGAAGAAACACACACACACACACACACACACACACACACACACACACACACACACAATAAAATAAACTGTTTCACATTGTTTGCCAATTAATATGGTATAAATATTCCCACTAGGGTCAGTTTCAAGCTACTTATGTGAGGTGTCTGAATTAGGATTTAGGAAGCACTGCTATTGATGTATAATAACAATAACTAGTATTTGTTACATCCTTACCAAATGCAGGAAAAAAATACTAAGCAATTAACACACATTTTCTACTTTTAACATCCAACAGCTCTCTAAAATAGGCATTATTTTATGATCATTATGTATAGGGAACAAAAAATTAAAGAGATTAAAACTCTAAAACTCACAAAATTAGTCAAGAGAAGTGCCAACATCAATTCCTATTATGTCACATGTCTTCCAATGTGCATGTCCATCTCTTAAGCAGCAAGTTTTAGGGTTGGGATCAGTTTTCACCCAAGAATCTGTTTTCAATGCTTATGCTGTTGGGGTATTTTCTATACTTTTCTTACAAAAGAGGAAGTTATAATATAGAGATTGCTAACATAAAAAATAAGCAATAAAAGAACAGGTATAACTTAGTAAATATTACAGATATAAAATCAGTATGAGGAGTCAGTGGATTAGATATAGTAATAAGAGGGACAAAATATCCCTATCTTTTATTTCTGGATGACTGGAAGAATGGAAAAATCATTAGAACTTTTATAATCTGAAAAGAGTCTTGGTTTACAGAAGATATGTTTAAGGAATGTTGATTTAGGAAGAGGAAGAACCAAAACATGTACAAGGAAAATATATTTTGCAGTAACCATTCTAGCAAGAGAGATGACATGTCTGCCAGAATCAGCTTGGACAATGTGGGAACAAGAAAATTAATTTTCATGACTTTAAGTTATCCAATTTTGAAAACCTAAAGTTGAGAAATCTGCTCAGATTATTTCCTCAGAGTATGATGGAAAGGTTAGCATAATTTTTACCAAAAAGGCTCTAAGCCCATCTCCAGTAGCTTCTGTGAAGTTAAGGCAAACTGAAATGACACTCTACCCCTCTCCAAGAGAGAAAGTATCAGTTGTTAACAGCATTCTAGTTCTCAAGCCAATTCATTTTCTGCATATTTCTATAAGATTCATTTTTCTTTCTCACCATGATATTGACAAAGGGCCTCTTACAGAGAAGAAAGGCCTTGTTTTGTTTTGTTTCATTTTTTAAACATCTGTACAATCAATCCAAAATGTCGTGGCCCTCCAGCAACCGCACCCCACCAACTCACCATCACAGAGCTAATAATTCTGAATACAAGGAATGTGATATTTCCTGCTCTGTAAGTTTCTATAAAATCTTGTCTTGTGGCTTTAATATCCAAGAATCTGACAACTTTAAATTTATAATTGCTTTCCTCTGTGAGGTTGTAACCTGACACCCCACCCCAGTGTATCCAGGAGGCGCAACATGGAGATGGAGTCAAAGATTATTTTCTAACCCTAATATTGATTGCCCTGTGGAGTGTGGGGATAACTTGAGACCTGTCACGCCTTTATTCTTGCCTACGTATACCTTTTAGAATGGTAATGTCTATGCTATTCCTTTCACACCATTGTTGTTTAGGAAGCTCATAGCATGTTTGATTTCACAGGCCCACGGCAGGAGGGGCATTTGTCTTACGGTGAATTGTACCTTGAATCTCACTCATTTCTGGTTAGATAAGACTCCCAACTTTCGACTTTTGAATTGGTTCTAAAATGAGTTAAGACTCGGGGGGCTACTGGGATGAAATGATGTATTTTACATCTAGGAGAGCATGAATTTGGGGTGACTGAGGGCACAATGCGTAGTTTGAATATGTCCCCTCCAAAATTCATGTGGAAACTTAAGCCTTATTGTGGTAATATTAGGAGATGGACCTTTTGAGGAAGTTATTAAGTCATAATGAATGGATTAGTGCCTTGTAAAAGGGCTGGAAGAAACTCGCTTATGCCCATTTTAATCTTTCACTCTTCTACCATGTGAGAACACAGAGCTTACCTCCTTTTTCCCTTCAGTTCTTTCTGCCATGTAAGATTACAGCATTCATCCCCTTTTGCCCTTTAGTTTCCTCCATCATGTGAGGACACCACACTTGTCCCTTCTGGAGGATGCATTAACAAGGCTCAACTTGGAAGCATAGCCCAAGCTCTCACCAAGCACCAAATGCCGGCACCTTGATCTTGGACTTTCCAGCCTTCAGAACCACAACAAAATAAATTTACGTTCTTTATAAATTACCCAGCATCAGGTATGTTATTACAGAAGCACAAACCAAGAGAAGCAAGAGGTTAAAAGAAAAAATCCCAGAGACTATGATTCATACTTACCTCAATGCTGTCCAGGATGGCCATGACAGAGAGAGCATTTCTACAGAGGATCTTTCCTGTTGCTGGAGACTGGAACCTGGGTGAGTTGAGAAGAGAGGTACACAGTGGCGTGTCAAAGCCAAGCTTGTGTAGGTTGCAAGAAGTGATTGTGTACATCTCATCCAAACTGCAGTTCAAGTGATCTATGTTGGTAGTTTGAAAATGACCATACAAGAATTTTTATACAATGGAAATAGTCACTGCTACAAATTAGAGATTTTTTTTTCCCTGAAAGTCTGTTATTAAACCATTAAAGATGGGCCATTGCATATGTTCTCCCATGTTAAAGTCAGATAAATAGACATAAAACAAAATAATCTGGAGTCTGAAGAAAAGGATGGTTAGGAGCTGGAATGAAAATGAAAGAACAGCAGCTTAGCAGGGTGGAAGAAATTCAAATACAAGAAGTACAGGATAGAAAATGCAGTAGGAATGAATGAGACCTTAAAGCAGTGCTGGCCATTGAGAAAGAGAAGGAGAGGGATAATCTGAAGATATGCTCTGATGTTAGTTTGGGGTTTCCAAGAAGCAGATGCCAAGATAGGACTAAATGTTCAGGAGATTTATTAGGGGAAACGCCTGTGATGGATAAAACAGAAAAAAGTAGACAGGAACAGCCTTCAGTCTGTGATCCAGAGCTGGGAAAGGAGAGAAGCAAGTGAAGCAGATGAGGTAGGAGGCATCTCACACTACAGTGCAGTTCTGAAAAAGTTTCAACCAGACTAAGGGGTGCCCTGCAAAGTTCACCAAAAGAAGAATCTCACGTACTATGGGAATAGGCCCACACTTGCTTCCTCTGCCATGCATGCTCTACCATCAGCTGTGAAAAGCATGGGAGAAGCATGGCCTTGGCATGAATGCAGTGGTGAATCCACCGTGGCAGCTGCTGGGACCATCTGTCAATTGTGTTCCCAGGGAAGCTGAGCGATGCATTTACATGTAAGTGGTGCTGTTTAGGGAGAAAAACAAATTGTTCCATTCACTATACTCTCCCAATATGTTTCTGACACCAGATACGTGGGGAATTTTCCCCCACACAAGCAAGCAATCAATTCTGAAGCAGACACCAGCTGGGTGCCCTCCCATTCTACCCTGACTACCAGGAGAGAGTGCTTCAGACACCACTCGCAAGCCACAGGTTGTTTTTCCTGTACCTTGACCTGCCAGCTATACATCAGGGTTTTCTTGACCTCCTCCTTAGATTCAACTGATTTGCTAGAGTGGCTCACAGAACTCAGGGAAACACTTAAGTTTACCAGTTTATTATAGAGAATATTACAAAGGATGCAGATAAAGAGACACTTAGGGTGATATATGAAGAAACGGGCATAGCATTTTCATGCCCTTCTTGGACGGAAACTTCCAGCGTCCTGGAAGCCACTGAGTTCTGGAGCCTCCCAGTTTTCTTTTCATACCCCCTTTTGGGAACCTCTCAGGTTCTGGAAGCTACTTATACTTCATCCTCTTGGATCTTTTATGGAGAGCTCACTGGGTAAACATAACTGAAGCATGGACAACTGTGTAGATATGTGATTGGGTAAAAAGGAAATGATCTAATACTAATGAGCTGAGTGGGAAAGGTCGGAAAGGCCGTCTGTTCAGGTTTTCCTTGGCCTCTCTGTGCAGCCTGCCTTCCACCTGGCTGTGGGGCAGGACTCCTTCTGAAATAGAAGCCTTAGGACCTACCGTCAGACAAATTAGGTCAGGGAATCTCCTTATGGGCAGCTGTAAGACAGAAGGGCAGAGGAATATTCCTGCCTAGGGGAGAAAAAGAGGTAAAAGAGGGCAGGAGAAGGCCTGAGAGAGACAGATTCTGTTTCCTGAGGTCTGCTTTTGAGGCCTAGAGTGCCCAATATTATAACAAAGTACTGTCTTTTACCTTTATTGCTCCGAAGCTGTTCTGAAACCACTTCAAGGACAAAAGGACAAAAACCCAACTACTTTTACATAAATTAGGCTCATTGCTTTAGTCACTTAGGAAATAACAAGGGCTATGGGAGTTACGAGCCAGGAATCATGAACAAAAATGTATATACATATGGAGTTTTAGTGGAGACGGGATTTTCCTTAGCAACCCCATTCTACTGCGTAACTGTAAGGCTCCCTGGCTGGACCTTCACTCCTCTGGGGCTACCTTGAAAGATACCACTATTTCTTCATGGTGGATTTAGGACTCCATTAAGATCGGCTGTGTTTGCCAAGACCCTGCTACAATTACATTCGGGGCTAGGGCCTTGATTATCTCTGAAAACAGCTAATCATCCCCAGCGTCTGGCCTTCCCGGTGTCCTGCCTTGAAATTCGGTCATAAATTCTTTCTAAATTTGCATATTCCATGCATATTATTTGAAGTTTTCTCTGACCTCAGATGTTTTTCTGATTCATCATGTCACGCTCCAGTTCCTCAATTCTGGTCTCATATTTAATGAGGGTTGCCCAGCAGCTCAGTTGGGGCCATGTTGACACGTTGACTTTCTCAGCTGGGCTGCGTTTCCTAAGGGTGACAACGGTGTCTTTTTCTATCTTTATGCTTCCCGCAAGCACATCAGATGGTTGGGCATGCAATTGAGCTTCTGAGACATTAGTCAATATCCTTCTTTCCAGGACTCACATTTGGGATATTGGAGCTGTTTCGCATTTTGTCTGACATCTCTCCTTTCTTCTTCCCACACACTTTGTTTGATGTACAAGGTAGTGCATTAGTTATGTGAGTTCTGCTTACAGTTCTGGGGAAGCAGAGGTAGGCTAGAGGCAGATGGATAATATATTCACCATATATCAACATTTATATTTAATTGGTACCTCATCTACCTAATATTTGCAATAGGGAATTTTTAAAATGTGGAATAAATTCACTGAACTCTAAAATAATCATTTTATTGTTTTTCTAATAACAAATGGATACTTTTTCAATGTTTCTACATGGATTAAGAAAAGCACTTATTTTGTGTATATATATAGTAATAACTTGCAAAATGAGCACCCAAAAGCAGTGTTAAATGAAGAATCTTCTAGCAGATTTTAACTGAGGCATTTTCTTTTTTTTGTGACCAGAAGCCTTGTGTCAAAATCGGTAAAAGATTATAATTTAGTTCCTAATTACAGCACTAAATATAGCAAAGTTTATTTTCTGTTAGAAAGCATGTAATTCAAATTAAAAATAAAATATAATTCCACCGCCCCTTAGCATTTTGTCCTGCGTACTTAGGGTAAGAAAAAGGCCATTCTCACTGCATAGATTTTCCTCAAAGTAATTCTTGACAGTTAACCACAAAAATCTGTAAAGGTTTAATCTGAATTTTCCTCTATATTGCAATAATTTGTAAATAATATAGAAGTAGTCATGCCACCCTCAAGATACCTAAAGAAGTAAACTCTTAATACAACTGAATTAGCCTATATTTGGGGTTGTAATTGGGAATGAAATTGATTCCATTTTATATTCTGAAAATTTGTGCCACAAATTTTATTAATGATCGAGGCATCTTTATTTTCTGGTAGTTAAGAACACAAATTTCTTTATCAGTTGCCATATATTTTGCTAAGTCTTCTAGTCAACACTTCATAGAATTACTATTATATTTTTTCCTGCCAATCCAGAAACTCATTTCTAATTATTAATAAATTGCTATGCTCATTCAGGTAATAGCGTTACACAGTTAACTTAAAAGATCTTTTTCAAGAAAATGAATGTATTTAAACATTTTCTAGGGTTGTTGCTACATTTATTGATTTATATATTTATTAAATTATATATACATACCTTAAGCATTCTCAGAGGAAACATACTTTATATATAGTTTAGGAGATTCTAAACATATCACATTCCCAACTCTACCCATTCTAATTTAATCGATTACAACATGGGTTCTTAACTTGAGGTCCAGGAACTAGAATTCAGGAGGATTGTGAACATGAACCAGTTATTTTCTCTAGGCTGCAACCAAAATGTATCACTTCTTTCAGCTGTGAATCAGTCAACAAACCACCAGGTAAATGGAGGAAGCCATTGCTAACCATTATGGCTACCTGCTGTAGGCCTTTGCAGTTCCAAAGATGACACTGCTATTTTTCAGGCCAATATTTACTTAGGAAATTTTTTCTATGTTCCAGAGCATAGCGGTTTTTACTGTTTAGTCATTACAGGTCACCAGTTAGCCCTCTGCATTTGGGAATTAGCTGCTCAGAGGTACTTGTCTGGTGAGTGCCTCTATCTACTGGAAGAGCTCAGGGGGTTCGTCTTACTGTACTTCCCACTCCACTGATCAGCTGTTACCCATCACCTGGGATAACAGTCTTCGCCAAATGCTGTAGTTTGCATTTCCCCTCCAAAACTCATGTTAAAATTTAATCCCCAATATGTCTGTACTGAGAGGTGGAACCTTTAAGAGGTGATTGGATCATGATAAATCCATGCATGGATTAGTGGATTCATGGGTTAATGGATGAATGGGTTATCATGGGAGGGGAATTGGTGGCTTTATAAAAAGAAGAAGAGAGCCCTGAGGCAGCACATGCACATGCTTAGCTTCCTTGACATGTGATGCCCTGCATTGCCACAGGGCTCTGCACAGAGACTCCACTAACAAGGGCCTCACTAGATGTGGACCCTCAATCATGGAATTTTCAGCCTCCATAACTGCAAGAAATAAATTTCTTTTCTCTGTACATTTTCCAGTTCCATGTATTCTGTTATGAGCAACAGAAAGTGGACAAATACACTGAACATGACAGATTATTAATCATCTCCAAATATGACATTGCACAAACCCAAAACTTGAAGATTAAACCCTTATTCTCAAAGTTACATTTCACCATCTTCTGCCTCAAGTTCCAGAGCTGAAAGTAAGTTTCTTTCCTTTTATATACAACAAGGGTTATCTTTTTTCAGTTTACTAATGTCTGGAATTATCATCCCATATTTAAAGATTCATTAATATGCTCTGATGTTCAGTGCAAGGGTTGCTCCAGAGACTATCATCACTTTGAATTATGGAAAAGCTAGAAAGGTGTTTAAATGTTAGTGTTCTCTCATTCTCAGTACATAACATGTATGTATACTTCCATGTAAAATCCAGAATCGTCTCAAAGAGAGCTAATAATGACATGTATAGTTCACATATAAGGAAACAGGTACCGAAAGTTATGGTATTTGGCAAGGACAACGGGTGATAAATTTAGAGGTTAAATTATTGAAAATAACTTTTAAAATATAAGAATAAGGAAATTTTAAAAATATTGTGACAAATGAAGACTTCCTAAGATTAACAGCGTGATGCCATCATAGAAGAAAAGAGAGATGACAACATAAAAATGATAGCAAAGTGTTTAAACAAAATTAAAATTTGAAGATAAATTATGGAAAAAATCAAGCAGTATAATTTTAAGTACTTAAATATGCAAAAAGCACTTTCTAATTAATAATAAATTAAAAATTGAAAGCATGTAAAATGTTCAATTGTACTAATAAAATACGCCAATACCTCAGAAATGCTGTTTTTTACAATGTTATGTGAAAATATTTCAAAATGATAAAATGTTTTTCATCCATATAACAATATCATGTAATGCTTAAGTAATTATTTCAAAAAGATTTTTTAAATATAGGAAATTGTATTATAATAATCAATAAAATAATGTAGAAACAACATATTATTTCTGGGAGTATAGTTAATAGACAGTTATTATCCTTGTATTTCATTATTTAATTTTCCTAACATCTTCAATGACTATATATTAGTTTCTTTGCAGAAAAGTAGATGATTTGATTTAAAATATCAAATAATGAAGGTATTTTCAAATTAATCTGAACAAAGTTCAAATCTGTCCTTATCCATTGATAATTGAACACTCATTTGGTTTCTGAAGAACTTTTGGCTGTGAGAGATTTTCTAAATCTCCATCATTTGTGACTACTTAAAATATGAAGGACTAGAAAAGGAGCCAGAAGTAGTATTTGGTTGCCAGTATCAGAATTGATGAAAAAGGCAAGCAACAATGTTGCTTGAAGAATGGAGACAAATAACAAAAGACAAAAATGTTGTCTTTATAGACTCTCATATGCCGCCGAACACCGGCACATCAAAGCCCTGAAAGAGAAATCAGTGCAATAAAATGAAAGAACGGTAACCTGGAATTCAGGTGCCCTGGATGCTAATCTGATACCTCAGCCATGGAACCTGGAGCGGTCATTTTCTTTCTGTAGACGCAGATCCCCAAATCCATAAAGTGAGAATCTGAGAACTAATTATCTTTATGATTCCTTCCTATTTAAAAATTCTTCTAGGTCATTAATTACGTTTTGAAAAGAAAGACTGAAATTTCTATTTTACAGCCACTATCTTTGATAAAATAACCATCATGACAATAGTTGGATCCTGAAGTATATTTTACGTTTAACTTAGGATAGTAAAATAGTCAAGAACATTGAATTACAGCACATGGCTTTGAAATAATATTTTTAAAATTTCTTTTCAAGTATGTACAGCAAACCAAACAAACCAAAGCAAAATCCTCCTACCAAAATATGGTGTCCTGGACCTGGTCACTAAAAGTTAGCTAAAACAAGTAAATATTTTTAAATGTATTTAAGCCTTTTCTTTTAATATAAAATGAATATATGTGCATTTATTTAGACATTATTTGATAAAGAAAAAAGATTTTTCTTTGAACAGGAGTTCTCTGATTTGTTGTCTTTACTGCAAAAAGCATATTTAAAGTGATTATCTGTAAATTTCAGATTCAGTCAACTTAAAACACCTTCACAACACTTTCAACCTTAAACATAGAAACCTTTCTGATTTGTAGAATATTTCCCTCCTCTTTTCCAGTCATCTTTTTCATTCTTCACCTGACTATAGTTTTATTTACCAAGTCACCATTATTGATTCTCTTTGCAGAACTCACGTTTCATAGAAACAACCATTTTTTATTGCATTGGTTTAAATACGACTTATTTAAATAATCTAATTAGAATAATAACAAGTGTCATAAGTATACTTTATGAAAACATAGTACACAGACTACTGGTAAATCAATGGGAAGCATCAATGTGCCAGAACACAAGAAAGTGACCTACCAACTCTGAGCATTCCACACAGCCCTGAGTGAAACTGGAAACAAAACCATTTTGAAAATAAAATGCTGTGTGCATCCATAATTCTGTTTCATTGAGAGAAAGGGGAGTGCCAGTGAATCTGGCATGTCAGTTACGTGATAATGAATAACAGAAGCAGGGGGTTTCTACACCGTGTTTATGTCATCCACACCACTTTCTACTGTGCCCATAAGAAAGGCGCTGCTAGGGTTAATGTGTAATTCATAAGAAAGAACAATCTTCAAACTATTTCAGGGTAGATGATTCTAAATGCCAGATTTCATAAGATATATGAATCAGAATTAAGTGCAAATCAGCTTCCAGTTAGAAAATTTTGAACAGACTGGTGAACATCACCTCTCAGGCTGTGTTTAATCATGACTTTCAAGGTAGTATATTCGCTAATGAGAATGCTATCATAACACAACCTACCTAAGAACATAACCCCATTTATTAGCTCAGTCTTTAGTAGTACTTAGCATGCATAGTTATTCTCAAATCATATTTTTGATATTGAAACAACCTACTAACATATGTCAGCTGAAAATTCAGATCCAGAGGAAAGATGATCAAAATGGAGAAAAGTAATTAATCTGTATGTATGAAATGCTCATCTAAAAGCATTTGGCAAAGTATACCCTTCATTTCCGGGAGTGAGGAACTTCGAATCAGGGGATAGTAATAGTTTGGGATAGAGTCCAAGCGTATCTGAGTCATTATGAGAAAAGTACAAGTCATTTAAAAAACGTTTTTCACCTCTGTTCACCTACTTATACAGGATATAATATTGATCTCTGCTTTGGATTGTTGCATGCCCTGATAGTAAAAATGAAAAAGGAAGTATTTTGAAAATAAAGTGTTGTGACATTTTGACAATCTTTGGGGTAGAATTTGCAAGACCTGTAAAAGAATTTAAAAAACAGATTTTTAAATATAAATAAAGATATTTTATCTTTTAAAATTGGAAGATTGTTTAATAGAAAAATAAAATTTCAAATATAAAAATTTAGCATTTATAAAAAAGGTTTCTTCTTATGATGTTTCTTCAAAATGAGGGCTTCTTTGACAACATTAAATACTGGACTATATTAGCACATAATACAGGTGTCTCTAAAATGTTAATTTTAAAGTTCAACAAACATTTATTAAATGCCAACTGTATGAGGTCTATTAGTTGCTGAGGAAATAGATAAATAAGACATGGTCACTGCTCTTAATTAGCTTATAATGGATATTATAGAGTCAAATTATTTGTTTAAAATTATTGTCTGGATCTCAGCTGCCTAGTTAAAGCAAAGCAATCCTAAAGCAGAGACAATTTTTAATACAAAATCATGTCTTAATTTGACAAGGGGCAGACAAAGGTTTAATTTAACATAACTTATTAAATATTTCTTTCTTCTTAGGCACTCTATTATATCCTAGGAAAACAAACATCTATAAAGCCTGCCTCCTGCCTAGTAGGCCTCAAAAGACATTAAAGAAAACATGCAAATAATAAACAGTGGGCAGAAGAGAAATTATTGCCAAACCTTTTCCAAAAAGATAAGGAAGTTATAATGGGAGCACGAAGCAGAAGGTGGTCATTTGAGGACTGAGGCTGTGCAGTAGTCTAGGCAACTATAGTTCAGAGTAATAATACAAACTCTTCCTCCAGTATTCTGCTGAAGCATACTCTGATATCCAGCCGGTTTTCTGGCAGTAAACTTTATTTGATGACTCTAAACTTTATTTGATGACTCTCCTGGATTAGGTTATCCCTAACTCCAACACTTGTTCAGATTCCATAAAGATCCATTAAAATTTATTTGGGTAAAGGGGGTAAGAATATACTTCCATTTTTTTTTTTTTTTTTTTTTGAGTCGGAGTTTCACTCACGTTACCCAGGCTGGAGTGCAATGGCGCGATCTCGGCTCACCGCAACCTCCGCCTCCTGGGTTCAGGCAATTCTCCTGCCTCAGCCTCCTGAGTAGCTGGGATTACTCATGGGTGGCACGCGCCACCATGCCCAGCTGATTTTTTGTACTTTTAGTAGAGACGGGGTTTCACCGTGTTGACCAGGATGGTCTCGATCTCTTGACCTCGTGATCCACCCGCCTCGGCCTCCCAAAGTGCTGGGATTACAGGCTTGAGCCACCGCGCCCGGCCTACTTCCATTTTTATAACCAAACTTCTTTCAAAAACTTACCATACTTTGGGCTCTGGGGTACATGTGCACATCCTGCATCCTTCCCCCGACAACCACCTCCTGTTGCCTACATCAGGCATTTCTCCCTGTGTTGTCCCTCCCCATGGTCCCTGCCCCTCACTGTCCCTCCCCTCCCCTCCTGTCCACCGCCCCACCCCATCTAGCCCAGTGAGTGTTGTTCCCTTCCCTATGCCCAAGTGTTCTCATTGTTTGTCATCCACCTATGAGTGAAAACATGCCGTGTTTGGTTTTCTGTTCTTGTGTCAGTTTGCTGAGAATGATGGTTTCTAGATCATCCATGTCTCTACAAAGGACACAAACGTGTCATTTTTATGGCTGCATAGTATTCCATGGTGTATATGTGCCACCTTTTCTTTGTCCAGTCTCATCACTGATGGGCATTTGGGTTGGTTCCAGGTCTTGGCTACCGTAAACAGTGCTGCAGCAAACACACTTGTGCATGTGTCTTTATAATAGAATGATTCACAATCCTTTGGCTATAGACCCAGTAATGGGATTGCTCAGTCAAATGAAATTTCTAGCATTATGACTTTTGAAAAGTTATGTAACTTTTCTAACTTTCTAACCCATGACCCTCCTTGTTATAACTTGCCTCCAAAACAATTTGTCAAAAAAGGGAACAAGTAAAAATTTTAATTTAACCTCCACCTCTACTTAACAGCACTCCTTAACATTAACTCATAAAGAGCTTGATTATATATAAAAGCAAAATTAGTAACATTTCTAGAAGAAAATAGAAGGGAACATCAATGCATTCCTTATGGTTTAAATAGTACTAATCAGAGGTGAGGATGGGTCGCAGGGGAGTCTTAAATTATCCAGGAGTCATGGAAGAAAATCTTACTGCCTATTAGACAGCTTGTGCAGCCAATTCAGGATACCTTCAGTTTTCATCTATGAAGAACTGAACATTTATTTTTAACCGTTTTCAAAGAAGAATATCAAGACAAAATAATCCTTAATCCTCTTATTCAAAACTAAAACAAAACAAAGGATTATACATCTCACTCATTCCTCTGGTTCCTGGGTTTTTTTAGGTCTTGCTTTCTCCTGCCAAACTTCAAGTTTGCCTACATTCTTTTTCCATTTTAAGTGGACATAGCACTTTAGGAAGTACATTGTCTTTCAAATCATGCAGGACTGAGTTAAATTACCAGCTCTGCCATTTAATTGGGTTGCCTTAAGCAATCCTTAAGCAAAGGACTGGTTAAGAAAAATATCTTTTTCTTAGTCTTTCCTTCAACAAATAAAAAGGAGCAACAAATAAAAATATATTTTTTAATGTGAATGTCGAGTGAAATAACATGATGACACATTATAACCCACAGTAGTCATTTTAAAACGTTCGCCTCCGTTTTTGAATGTAAAATCTCCTATTTGATTTGTGTGTCGAGCCAGTCCAGCTTCTCATCAATCCTTCAAGAACCATTTAGTGCAAAAATTATTTTGATGCTACTCTAGGTAAAATCATTGTTGTGAGTAATCTAGCATTTCCATTGTCCTCTTGTACTGAATTTTATGCTTTTATTTTGGTTTTTGTCTTTCAGGATTTATGACATCGGGACAGAGAGAATTTGTTCATTTTGCCTTATTTATACTAATGGGAACAGTCGGTGAAATAGAAATGATTGAAATCATAAGGAACCCGTAACTTTCCTGTGCAATCAACCTCCAAAGCAAACCATTTGTCATGCAGGAAATAAGTAGAAATTTAACAGCTTTCTCTCCTTTCTGTTTTTCTTTTGCCCAGGTTCTTCTGACCTCTGTTACAGCTCTAAATTGTTATAAAAGCAATCAGACATCTGTAGCAAAAGAAGGATGAAAGATAAACTGTTTAAATTATCTGTAAAAGAAAATGAGTTTTTCATAGTAGGAGCAACTAGCTGTTGGGGATCAGAAAATGATGCCCCAAAATGAAGGCTCATCGGTCTAAGAAGCAAAAGCTTCTCTCAGACCTTCCTCTGCCTTCTTGTAGGGGGTGCCTACAAGAGAATGAATGCTTCCCATTCTCCTCAAGACTAACCATAGGAACTGGAATCTCTCTTCCCCAAGGCAGGTTATAGAAACCAGAACCTCTTTTTCCCAAAACCTGATATAAAACCTAAAAATATTAATCTAGTCCCATGCAGTGGCTTATGCCTGTAATCCCAGCACTTTGGGAGGCCAAGGCGGGCAGATCGCCTGAGGCTGGGAGTTCAAGACCAGCTTGACCGAAATGGAGAAACCCCGTCTCTACTAAAAATACAAAGTTAGCTGGACGTGGTGGCACATGCCTGTAATCCCAGCTACTTGGGAGGCTGAGGCAGGAGAATGGCTTCAACCCGGGAGGTGGAGTTTGTGGTGAGCTGAGATGGGGCCATTGCACTCCAGCCTGGACAAGAAGAGTGAGACTCCATCTTAAAAGAAAAAAAATTAACTTTCTCCCCGACCTGTCTTTGTAAAATCTGGCCATCAAGAACTTACCTGACCTACCTTATTTGACTGTAGGTCATAAGACCCCTATTCCAGAGAGAGTCCTGCCCATACCCAGAAGGAAGGGAAGCTGCAGAGAGAGGACACAGGGAATTTCGATGGACAGGCCTTGCTGGGTTTCCCACTCAGTCTACTAACATTAGATCATTCCCTTTTGTCCATTCATATTTCTACGTGGCAGTCCATACTTTGTTGAACCTAAGCGTAAAAATGGACAGTTGTCCTGGTATTTTGGGGTCTTCCTTCTGAAGGTCTCGTGTCATGCAAATCTATGATCAAATACATTTGTATGCCTTTTCTTGAATAAATTTGTCTTTTGTCTGTTGATTTTCGGCAAACCTTCAGAGGGCGAAGTGGAAGCATTCCCATGGCCCCTACACTGTTCTTCAGCGACCAGCACCGGAACATCAGGTGGTTTCTTTGTGGCCATGCTTCATCCGCTAAAGCACCTCTGCATCTATTATTTCCAGCTGCAGCAGCAGCAGCAACGATCCTTTCAGGGAGAGGAAAAAAATGGTTAATGATATTTCCCCTCACAAGCAGTAGTTATCATTGCTCAAGGTCAGTGTACATAAAAGAAAGTAGAAATTCCAAGGAAGAAGTGTGAGGAGTTTTTATGAGAAAAGAACAAAGCTCCAGGGCTTTGCACAAAAGTGAAAAATTACTGTCATCTTTCATGGGAATGGCCATAAGACATAATGTATATAATATAAAAATTGCTTTTTAAACTAACCATGATTATTCTGATTATTAACTTTCAAGAAAAAGAAACAACCTAATAGTTAATTTCCTGTTGGTGTAAAATATATTATTTTGATAATGCAGGGTGATATCATTAATCATATTTTTATAACATATTTGGAGAAATTATCAAATATCTTGGATGCCTTACCTTTAAAATCTATTACCATTCTTTGCAATACTTCAATTAATTCTCCATATCTCTGAGCACAGATTTCTAGTATCTGTTTTAGTTATCAGTTATTTAATGATTACTACATTCCAGGCACTCTGCTAAGTTACAGAAATTATTTAACCCTTTGAAATGATCTTCATTGGGTCAACCCAAAATAACCAAAAGGAACAAAATCTAATTTTATTCAAGAAAATTTATTCAAGCACAAAGTGTGTAGGTGGCTGTCTGGGGAAGAGCTACACTAAAGAATGGTGATCAGTGCTCCTGGTGTGGGGAAAGATGAGGATCATTTGTATAGGCAAAAATCGAGGTGGTGAACAAAATGGCATTTTTCCAACAAAGACTGACACGCAGATAACACGATTTGATTGGCTACTACTGATTACACTCTAAGAAGGTTAAGTAACATTTTGTCATAAAGAGGTAACAAATCACAGGGGTCTCTCTACCATCATGTAGCCTAGGTTTAAGTAAAGAATAGGGAGTCTGGTTACTGTTTAACATCTCAAGAGGAAGGTCAGGAAACAAAGGACATGCACCAGAGAAGAGAAACAGCCATGTTAAATGAGTCAGTTTCCAGGGCTCAATTTTTGCCTTTGACTTAATAAATTGGGGTGATCTTGAAATGTTCTTTCTATACATTTTCCTCTTCCCTTCAAACTCTAAGAGAAAGCATTGCAGAAGAATTAGCTGGTCAGATCATACATTTGATCAAACCTCACATTGCTAGGAAGGCTCATTTTTAGGAAGTCATGTCTGATGGAGGAGAGAAATATTAGAAAGGATGAAGGCCAAATTACAAAGAAACAAAAGGAAAGTAGTCTTGGAACCTGATTAGGCTTCATGTCTGTCTCTTTAATCAAAGCAAATCCTGGAACAAGCACTACTTTAGTTTTTGAGTTTTTACAATTCACTTGATTGTGGACAAGTGTCACGCAGTAATGGAGACAAAAACAGGATAAAACACAACAAATGATGATAATTTTTAGAGTATGTAACCGTGTTTGTCATCAAGTGTCCTGTGATCCAAACTAGTTATTTAGCAAGTTGTTTAGAGGAGGTTTTGGATCTGAAAGGTTGTTTTTTTGGGGTTTTTATATTAGCCATTAATTTAGTCATGTTATTTAACTTAACTGTAATAGAGACACAACATTTAGTTTTTCTGATAGCACAGGTTTCTTTTGGGCTACAGTGTATATGTCTGAAGTCATGTGGTTTTATGATATAGCCTTTTTTATGACAGTAACTTTATTATTTAATAACAAGGTATGGTATCTTCTTATTATTTAATAACAAATTACGAAATGCAGCTGTCATTTAGGGCCTTTGGATATAAGTGGTTAGGGCCTCTACATGTCAAATGACATCTTTAATACACAGCTGTGGTATTAATATATGCTAAATGATCACACTAATGGAACACAGAATATACCTAGTGAGTTTGTAAATGGGGAAAATTTGTTGGTTTTGACAGGGTGTGAACTATTTGACCTTATACCTAAGTATAACCCAGGGGACATTGTCCTCTTTATCTTGAGGTAACTATGGCCATAGGCTGGTGTCACATAGCCAAGACATTTTATTTGAAGCTAACCAATACATACCCAGCTGTGTCTCTAACGAATGGCATGTGAGTCAGCACTTTGTAATATAATGGTGTGGGTGCCCAGTGTTTTGGGTATCTTTCCTGTATCTCTAGTGCACTGGGCCATTCATCTTTCGTATAACTTTTTGTTCCTAACATAAAGGGGTATGTTGATTAAGCTGGCCAAAAGAAGGAATGTGGCAAATAAACCTTTTGCAAATTTGTACTATATCATCTTGAAATCAAGTTGTCCTTTAGGGCAGCACCAGGTTGAGAAAAAGATGACAAAACGTCTTGACGTCGTTGATCGGCCCACCTTGGCCCCCCCAAAGTGCTGGGATTGCAGGCGTGAGCAACCACGCCCGACCTGGAATGGTTTTTAAAGAGAATTTCACTTACTGTTGAAGCCATTGCTCTTCTGCATTGAAATGCTTCTACTCAATGAGAAAACATGTAAATCATTACCAGGACATATTTGTATGTTTGTGAGGGTGTCAACTAGATGAAATCGAATTGCCACACCTCAAAAGGGACCTCAGGTAAAGAAAAATATCCTTGGGAGCCATGTAATAGTTTCCCTGGATTATATTTTGAGCAAATGTAGCAATGAGCTATGGTTGAAAAAGGTTTTAAACAATATTATTTTCCCCAAGCAATCATGTCTTAGGGCTCCAGTGAGTTAGCTCATGTATATGACTGTAATTCAGCAGGAAACGAAGGCAAACCATTTGGTCCATACCATATCTTCTTTAGGGAGGCGTATGTTGCCTCTTTTGCTTTCCAACTTTTCTGTTTTGATTCTAGAACTCTAGATTAAGCTACTTCTTAAAATCAAAAGTAGATTTTTTTAAAGTTAATATCAATTATTTTCTTATTTAGATGTATTTAGAGCGGTTCTTTTGTTAACTTAGCAGCTACCCCATTGTTTGTTTGTTCGTTTTCTGGGGTATCTGATTTTGAATGACCTGGAATTCTAATTATGAACACTAACTTTGGTAATATTATAGCTTCTACCAATTGTGAAATGCGGTGTCCAGTTTTTATGGATTGACCAGAAGAGGTTAAACATCTTCTCTGTTTCCGTGACATTAAAAAGTCATGAACTACTTCAAAAGCGTATCTGCTGTCTGTATAAATATTAGCAGTTTTGTTGTTTTTGTTAATTGAGGAGCCCCAGTCAATGTCATTAATTTTGTTTGTTGAGTTAAAATGGCTTTTGGAACTTAAGCACTTTTTATTTCTTCAGTTAAGGATACTTTGAAAAGTAAAATCCAATTTGTAAACCGAACAGCAGCAGCATTAGCAAAGGGAATCTCTTATAGGCCAGTCCTGGAAGACAGGAGTTGAATCTGGGTGCTGTGGTTCATGCCTGTGATCCCAGCACTTTGGGAGGCCAAGGTAGGCAGATCACGAGGTAAAGAGATAGAAACCATCCTGGTCAACATGGTGAAACCCTGTCTCTACTAAAAATACAAAAATTAGCTGGGTGTGGTGGTGCGCACCTGTAGTCCCAGCTACTTGGGAGGCTGAGGCAAGAGAATTGCTTGAACCTGAGAGGTGGAGGTTACAGTAGCTGAGATTGCACCACTGCACTCCAGACTGGTAACAGAGCAAGACTTCGTCTCAAAAAAAAAAAAAAAAAAACCCGGAAAAAAGTGAAAAGTTAGGGTTATGCAATTGTCCAGAGTTTCAGCTGACAATGGAAGTAGAAGAATGCAGGATTTAGGTTATTACAACTAGAGATGGTGATATGAGAATCGGAAAGAAGTAAAACTTTGTATGAAGCTATTCTACTAATTAAATAACATTGAATGTGGTGTGAGTTAGGCATTACTTCCACAAAATGAGAAATAAAAACACTAAGGTGTGTTCCCGTTCAAAATTTCTTCAGTTGCCTTAACAAAGCAGTGGCTTTTACAGCTTTCATGCAGGTTAGCAATCCTCTTGTTACAGGGTCTAACTGTTGGCTCTAATACCCTACAGGATTATTTTGTTCTCCATGTGTTTGAGTTAGGACCCCTAAAGCATTACCGTCACTCTTACATACAAACAATAAAAATGAAGGCTATAATTTGGATACACCAAAACCTAAGCATTAGCAAGGAGCATTAGCGTCATCTTTTATCTCTTTGGGTTTGTTAATTTTTTTGTAGAGATTTGTTTAACTTTTGTTTGTTTATTTTTTGTAGAGATCTCACGATGTTGCCCAGACTGGTCTTGAACTCCTGGGCTCAAGAAATCTTCCTGCCTTGGCCTCCCAAAGTTCTGGTATTACAAACATGAGCCACCATGTTGATTTTCTTTTGTTCAATCCAGAGGGTCTGGAATGTCTTGTATGAAGAGAGCATATAAAGCATGGGCTTTTAAAGAAAAATTTGGGATCCAATCTCTAAATTACCCTGCCGTCCCCAAAATCCTCTCATCTGTTTCTTGGTTCTCAGTGGTGAAAATCTTAAGATACTTTTTCGTTTGTCTGTATTAACCAAAAGTCCTTCCTAACATATTAGGTGGCCTAAGTGTTCTACTTTTTTTTTTTTTTTTTGACAAAATCAAAGTTTTTCTTTAGAAATCTGTGTCCTTTAAGGCTAATTGTGGTGGCAAGTAAACGCCATCTTCTACAGAGGTCTGCTCATTCTCTAAGCAGAGGAGGAAATTGTCTACAAACTATATTTAAAAGGACATTTTAAAGAGGTCAACATCTGAAAGGTCTTTTTTAACATTTGTGAAAAGTAAGTTGGGCTCCCAGTGTATTCCTAAGGCATGATTGTTCATGAGTATTGTCCGTCTTTCTAAGTGAAGACAAAGAGAAATTGACTATTTTTATCTACAGGAACACTAGAGTATTCACTACGTAAGTCTATTACATTAAATAACTATCTTCAGTTGGAAAGGCAGCCAACAACGTATGGGGGTTTGGCACTATTGAATGTTGAGGAATGACTGTATTGTTAGTTGCTTTCAGTTTCTGTACAAACCTCCTTCTTCCACCATTTAGTTTTGTTACAGGAAGGACTGGAATGTTACATGGGCTTGTAGAGGGAATAATCAATCCTCTCTTTAAATAGTATCCTAAAATTCTGGTCTTTATTCCCTTCAGTGCATTATTCCTCAAAGGATATTATTTGAGTTTGGAAGAAGTTTTGATGGACCTACTTGAACTTAGATATGGATAGCTGAGATGATTTCTCCAATATCAGTGGAAGATTTTGTTAACAGTCGGGTTTTGTAATTTTTTATTACTCAGTAATTTAGTGTTTTCTGTGGCAATATGGATTGCAATTGGATTAGATTTTCAAACATTTGTTATGTCTAGTAATTCAGTTTTATTATTTTAATCTATATATGTTTTCCCTTTTTGGGAGAAAGAAATGTGAGTATTTTATAATTTTAAGAATTACCATTTTGTAAGATGGGTGAAAACTGACAGAACCAGAGGAAAACATGAGTCCCTTGTACGGGACCTAGTTGAAAAGCTACAGGCTGAGACTTGCATGTTGACAAAGGATTATTTGTGACATCTACCGTTGGAATTGTTTGCCTACTCCAAGAAATGGAATCTTGTAATAAGTTGGGATTTACGACAGATAAAGTGGCTCCAGTATTAACAAGAGCTTGTGTTAGTAACAAGAGCTTGTGTTCATTTTGTATTTAAAATAATAACTATTTTTTTTAAGTCAAGCCAGAGTCATAAACTTAAATATTTAATTTAAATTTCCTGAAAAAAACCCCTAGGGTCCTGGTAAAAATCAGGAAACTTTGAAAGTATATCTCTATGTTTTATCTTTCCCCATGATTGATAAACTAGGGCAGGCTTTTACCAGCCAAACACTGCTGTTTGAGAAATGGAGCCAGGACAGGAGAAGGAATTAGAGGAGGAAGAGCTGGAGAAAGAGGAGGAACAGGAGAAGAAAAAGAAGGTGATGGAGGAGGAGGATTTGGGGTAGAGCAGGGGGAGGTGGAGGAAGAAGAAGTAGGTCTGGGAAAGGTAGTTTAAAATAATAATGGACAAAAAGAAGGAGAAGCTGAGGAAGAAAGAGGATACATTTTAGCAGTCTTTTTACATTTAGAAATTGAGAAAATTATTTATTTTTCTTATAAAGAAAAAATTTTATCAGAACCTCTTTTGGACACTTTTAAGTACCACTGAAAATACCTCTCTTGATTATTTTGCTTTTTCTTGGAGCTGGCGTTTTAAAACCGAGCATGCGAATAAATTGGTTTAGGCATTTTCAAGGTACCTACTTTAGCCATTGTGATTTGGCATTTTTATGAATTATATGAGACCATTTTAAAAAATAACAACATGAGGAGACATTGTAAGTATTATGTATAAACCCATCTGGTATTTTTAATGGTGAATTTCCCCCGAGGAGAAAGACTCAGTTTTGGGTGAACGATTATGCATAGTATGGGTTTCCTTCTTTATTGACCACAGACTGTAGGGGAGATTTGGTCCACTGAACTGAATTTCAGAACTTGGCCAGTTTAAAACCACAAATATAACTTATGCAACGAAGATTCACTTTCTCTCTGTTTTTTCTTTGATCAAATTTGAGCCAGAAAAAAAATGTTTTATAATTTAGCAAGTAAGACAAATAAAATCTTAATCTCAAAGGAAGGTGAAACCTGTAAACAGCTGAATTTTTAGAGAAATAGCAGATGAAACTCTTACCTTTAAAAGTAGAGCTTTAATTCAGGTTGCTTGCATAAAGTCTGAATCTCAGCCAAGCCAGGGAGATTGAAAACCCAAGAGAAGCCTTCCAGAGATACCTGCCAGATTCAGTGAAGTCAGGTAAGTGACAGCTACTCATGCCAGTACCAAGCCTCTGAATTTCAGTGAAGCAGCAAGGATCTCAGGAGGATCACTTTGGGTCCCTTTGTGGTCAACAAATGTCAACCTCAAATAATCAAAAGGAATCATTTCTAATCGAAAGAGAGTTTCCTTAAGCACAAAATGCGTGGGTGACCATATGGGAAACAGAGCTACTCCAAAGAATGGTGATCCGTGCTCCTAACGTGGGGAAAATGAGGATCATTTATAGAGGCAAAAACAGAAGTGCTGCACAGAATTACAATGTTTTCCATACAAAGGCTGACATGCAGATATAAGATGTCACTATTGATGACACTCTGGGGTCTCCATCTCCAGCGTCATTTTCTTCAGCATGAATAAAGAATAAGGCATTTAGTTAGCATAACATCACATCAAGATCAGGAAGATTCATGCAGCAGAGGAGGAAAGCAGCCATGTGATGTGGCTCAGGTTCTAGGGCTTAACTTTTCCCCTTGGCATGATAAATTCGGGAAATCCTGAACTTGTATTTTCTTTTTACAATTATTGTATTTATTTTAGAGTTGAGAAGACTCAGATATAAGGATATCGTTCAGCCCTCCAATATCTCTCTGCCAGTAGCTAGTGAAGTTTACATTTTAAAATGAGGCCTATCTGGATTCAAGTTTAGGGCATTGACAGAACATTTAAATGGCAAATCTTCTTCAGTATGTTGTCTTAATCCTTCTCTGCCTTCATTTGTGTTAGCTATTTTATTGTCATTATTTCTTAAATAATGTTTCCTTTTTATAATTTGAAATATAAAACTATAATTTTGCTCTTAGAACACTAAAAGAAAATAAACAAAATTGTCTGGGACTTTAAAGTTTGCAGACTTCATACTGTCAGTCTTTAAATGGTATAATAATGATTACAGTACAAATTTAAAATGGACATATGGCAAATATTAACTCATTAATGTGGGAACCAATAATATGTTACAAGGATTTAAAGAATTCCAAGAAAAGACACATACACGGGCAGTCAGAAATGCTGGCATGCATTTTCCTAACAGATACAAAACTGGTCAGTATCAGCAGAGCACTAATCAGCCTTCTCCCCAAGGAAACCTGTATTTTTGTGGACAAGAATCATCTGTGTTACTTTCAGTATTCAACAACTTACAGAGTTTTAAAGTAGCACGAAGACAAGGAAAGGACGAGAGATGTCATTGAATCGCTCACTCCAGCAGGGCAGTTTTCCTTTGTAAATATTGAGTAATATTTAAGAAAGAAAGAAAAAAACTACATCTGACAAATGCAAGCCCCTTTAAACCATCAGGTCCAGAAATGCAATTAAAATTACATTTTAATTGCATTCAAATTAAATTTTAATTGCATTTAAACAGGTGTTCGTACAGTGGCAAACACCTGTAATCCCAGCATTTTCGGAAGCTAAGGCAGGTGGATCACCTGAGGTCAGGAGTTCACCTGACCAGCCTGACATGGTGAAACCCCATCTCTCCTAAATACATAAAAACTCACCGGGTGTGGTGGCGCACGCCTGTAATCCTGTAATCTGAGCTACTTGGGAGGCTGAGACAGGAGAATCACTTGTACCTCGGAGGAGGAGGTTGCAGTGAGCCGAGATCACGTCATTGCACTCCAGCCCGGGCAACAAGAGCGAAACGCCATCTCAAAAAAAAAAAAAAAAAAAAAAAAAAAAAGGAAAACAAGAAATGTAATAGCATCAGCAGCCACATCTCACTCCTCCGGAGTGAAATAAGTATCTCTTACAGCTGCTTGCTATGTGGACTTTAGACTAATTGGCACCATGTAGCCGTCAAATGCCACACACCCTATAGTTCAACTGTGTCTGGTCAATCACTAACCAATGCTATTTCTATAAAACAATGAGAATTCCTAACAAATAACTTTTGTATTTGCCCCCTCTCTTGATTTGTTCTTTCTTCACAAGCTGGAGTTTCTCTTTTGTTCTCAAGAGCTCTCCTCAAGGTAACTTGGAGGTGTGTCCTAAGCTGCAGTCTCCACCCTCTGCCCTAATAAACGCTCTTTAAACTAGATTCTGACATTTTTGATTATTTTAGGTTGACATAGTTTTGGTCCATTTCAAAATCTTTCACATTTTTTTCTAACTTCTTTAATTTCACTTTAATTGTAACATTAAAATTAAAAATGTGGAGATGAGCAGTGGTTAGCTAACTTGATCAAGATCACCATGGCCAACACTGTTAAACGTGGGGGAATCATTACATATATCCATCTACTTTCCTTCTAAAATCTCACTAAAATGACAATACGGAAATGAAAAAGCACAGTTACTCAAGAATGAAGAGAATGCCCGTGTAGAAAAGTTGGACCACCAGAAAGTTACTAACATCCTACAAATCCCAGTGGGTAAGCCCACTACACCCTAGCCTCTATCAGGAAATCAGCTGTTTGATATTTAAAGAAATTTAACCATACATGCTCTGAGATTAGCAACATCAGGAGCTGTTGGCAGAGGGAGATTAGCACAGGACTGAAAACAAAACGATGCCCTTGTGAACTCTGGGACTTCTTGCCTCTTCTCCTTCCTCAAAGATACGTGCCTCAAAATTCTGAGATTTGAGGATTTCTCTCCTGAAAAATTGATAGTTCCCAAATAAATTATCTTAGTGTCCTCACATTGCAGACCTACCAAGTTATTGTCTAATAACTGCGAGGTGCCCCTGGTAGCTAGTCTTCTCCACACCTCACCCTTAGAGTCATTGGAATAAGGCAATACAGCCACAAGGAAAGCAATAAAACAGAAACCTATAAAGTTGTCAAAAGAGAAAATTACAGCAAATTTAATTATGTATCAAATTGGTTTTTATTTGAGATTCCTGAATTGGGGCAGCCTCCATTCTGCAAAATAGAATGGGGGCTCCCACCAGGAAATTGCAGAGCAGTGAGTCTTGTTAGGTGAAAGCAGAGAAATAAAAGAACAGGAAAACAATTGTAAATAAACATAAAACGCAGGGAGCAGTGGCTCACGTTTTCATAAGTAATCACGGCACTTTGGGATTGAGCTGATCACTAGAAGTCGGGAGTTCAAGACTAGACTGGCCAACATAGTGAAACCCTGTCTCTACTAAAAATACAAAAAATTAGCCAAGAGTGGTGGCGTGTACCTGTAGTCCCACCTACTCTTGGGATGTTGAGGAAGGAGACTCCTTTGAACCCAGGAGGCAGAGGCTGCAGTGAGCTGAGATTATGCCACTGCATTCCAGCCTGAGTGACAGAGCAAGACTCTATCTCAAAAAACCAAACAAAACAAAAAAATAAAAGGAAAAAACCTGATTGATTAACATCAGCTTATTTCAGGTTTTTTGGAAGGGTTAAAACAGAGGAGACTTCCTTAATATGCTGAGTTAGGTAGACTGGAATTTTTTTGTTTTTATAAAAAACTGGTCTGTTTTGGGGTCTCTGTGCTTTCTAAAAATTTCAGTTTGATTGTAGAGTATTTAGCATGAGTCACTCCATTAGATTTGGTCTGGTCTGTTGGGACCTAGTGCAGGAGTTCTTTCCAAAACCAACATAGTCTCTCATAATTTTGTTTAACACAGTATGAAGGCATTAATAAAGAATAGAAACAACATGTGTGGATAAAATAAAAATTAAAACTTCTCTACACTCTCCTGACATATTCACTTATTGCTAATTTAGTGCCTGATATTTCAAAATGGTTTAAATCATTGAATTTTTGACAAAAGGGGAAGCAAGAGGAAGATCCAGGTAATGCTTTGAAAAGCGCTCTTTGCTGCTTTGGTATAATGTAACAAGGATAAACTTGCCTCACTAGAAAATACCTTTGGCCACATACTTGAAGAAAGAATAAGGGTAGGAAATACATTGAGAAACATAGCTTTTTGAACCTCAGATATCAAAGAACTGCTTAAGTGATTATATCGCAAATTACCAGTCAGAAGCAGCAAAATTGAGACAGGAAATATTTGAATTGGAAGGAATCTTAAGCATTAGTTAGAATAACTGCTTCATTTTATTCGAAGGTTAAGAACGTCCCATGAAGCCACAAAGTATGCTCCAATTTTCCCAGATAATAATTAATGTTAAAGTAAGGACCCAGGTTGTCTGAGTCTTGACTATACCTTATCGTTATTTCACAAGTAGGAAAACATAAATCTATCTTTAGTCATTACAGATTAAGAAGCCCAGTGTCAGATCTAATAAAGGGTTTACTTAGAACCATATGTATGTTAACATCTTGATTTCCAGCCTAGATCAATTCCCATTACACAATGCTGGTATGTCTTAACTGATCAAAAATTAAATTTTAAAGATTTTACTTTTGAATCAAAAATAAACTTGGTAATAATCTCTACTGGATATGGTCACTATCAGAGTACTGAAAGGTGACATTTCTAAAAATGTTAGATATTTCTTAGAAATCACTTTAAGCATCCTATGACAGGATCAGTTTGAATTTCCTCAATATTACCATGTAATACACATTATTTGTAAAATACAATTTTCTTTGGAATAGCATCAATTCAGAATCTTCTTTTTTTATGAAGATCAGTGCAATACAAATTAATATATACATTTTATAATTTTTCTTGTGAAATGAGATAGCACTATATTTGTGTCCAAGTTATATTTGTAAAGACCAAAATTTTGTGTATCTATAATTCCCTTTTAATTCTTATGATCAAACAGTTCATTATTTTATCATATTGGTCACCCATCAAAATCATTGAAAACCCTTATTCTGGTTTCTTTACATGTTTTCTTATATTTTACAGATCTAACTGATTTTTTATCCAAAATCTTTTATCTGTTTATTCTTTATAAATATTTGAATAGTTTCATATACTCCAATATATCTTATTGCATGACAGTAGAGTAGCTTCAACACTTATCAGAATATACTTAAATATGTTATTTATAATACTTATGTATTATGTAATATTGAAAAATATTTAATATGGACTATTTAATATATAATATTTAAATTAAATATATAAATACTTAAATGTATATTTAGGTATAGTCTGATAAGTGTTGGAGCTACTATAAACATTAAGTCAAATATATTGTACAAATTTCTATCATATTAAAAATATGTAATACATAAGAAATATATATAACAAATATTATATAATGTTTTATATATTAAGTATATTCTAATAAATGTTGGTGCTACTCTGCTATCATATGTGTTTGAGAGTCTCATATAATCTGACCTTTGTGTTTTGTTAAATTAATATTAATTCTCTAAAATCTTATGCTTATTCTATTGGGTATTGTGATAAATATGTAAAGAAATACGAGAAGAGTTGAAGCATGAAATATCTCTTTTTCATTAAGTAAAATATTATTATATCTCTGCATGTAATTGCCTCCTTTAACATTCCTATGAAACTATCATTTCATATATTTATATACGTTTGTGAGCAAAGTTAACTATTCAGCATTTATTTTTTATTATTAAGAATAAATTATTTTTTGGTTGAAATTTATACCCAGTCATGGGAGGATTAAGAAGAATGCCTTGAATGCATACTTTAATGTTTTATAATTATATATATAATACATGACATGTACATAATTATAATTCATGTATATAAATATTTCATCATCACTTCCTTTAGGGAGAAATTCCAATGATTAATTAAAACTTAGACTTAGGAGACAAAAATAGAAACAAAAACAGATGGATTTGACTCTAACTTTGTTTACTGCTGACTATTGAATTTCCAATTATGACACCATGCTTATTAGTAGAAAATATAAACGTGGGATGTGTGTCACATTTCTTCAATGTCTTCAGCAAAAGAAAAATAATGCCACCCAGTATGTAGAATTAATGACTGGGTTTTCTTCATTTAACTTTTTATATTGAGATTCATTCATATTGTATTATGTACACATTTTAATTAGGTTTTATTGTGATGTAATCTTTTGTTTTATGGATGTACAAGAATGTATTTATCCCTTCTAATGTTGGTAGACTACTTGATGATTTTCAGTTTGGAGTTATTTTGATAATGCTGCAGTGAACATATTTATATGTTCCAACTCTGCGTGTACACACTTTTTACTCAAGAGTAGTATTGCTGAATCATAGGTTAAGCATATGTTCATCTTTATTATATACATACTGCCAAGAAATGTTCTAGAAAGATTTAACGGTTTTATTACATAAATAATGTTATCCCACATCCTCATCAGCTACAACCCACATAAATTCTATTTATGGTGTGATAAGAATCAAGGTTAATTGTGTTTATTTTTATATAGATACTCAACTGACACTGCATCATTTTATGAAAACAATACTTTTCCCTTTCTATAGTGCACGATTTTCATAAATCATATGTCTAACTGTATTTGGAAACGTCGTTGAATTCTCCATTATATTCTGTTGATCTGTTTGCCTGTCAACATTATATTATCATACCTTTGTAGTGACTAATGCTTAGTATAAGTTCTCCAAATTTGTTTTTCAAAATTATATTGGCTAATTTGTGTATTTATATTTATAATTAAATTGTCAAATGTCTCTCATTTTCTGATGTCATTTTAAATACAATTGAACTAAACCTACATACAGCTTAATTTGAAAGAATCTGCAAATTTGTAACATAGATTTCATTGTCAATCTGATTATTTAAATTTTCTTAATTTCTCAAAATTACATTTTATGCTTTTTCTCATACATGCCTGTGGGAGGCAGAATTCAATGACATTTCCCCTTGTATAATCTCCACTGCTTGAATGTGGGAATCTGTATGTATGATAAAATATCATTTCTATGGTCATGTTGTATTGCGTAACAAAATGGATTTTGTAGATGCAATTAAGATTCCAAATCAGCTGACCTTAATATAGGGAGTCATCCCGGTGAGACTGATCTAACGACACCAGAACTTGAAGTCTGCATCCAGCAGTCAGAGAAGGAGAAAGTCAAAGATTCAAAGCACGAGAAACATTAAATATATCACATTACTGGCTTCAAGTTTGAGCAGTGCTGTGAGGCAAGACATATGCATGGCCTTCAGGAGATGAAAATCGCCTCTGGCCGTTTGTCAGCAGTGAAATGGGAATCTCTGTCCTGCAACCACAATGAAATGAATTCTGCCAACAAGAATGAACATGGAAGTGGATGTTTCCCCAGTGCTTTCAGACAAAACTCCCAGATGACTGACATCTCTATTTTGAACTTCTTGGGACCATCAGCAAAAAACAGCAGCTGCATGTACCAGCTTTCCATAGAACCATAAACAAATACATTCGTATTGTTTTCAGTTGATAAGTTTGTGGTAATTTGTATGCAATCATAAAAAACATATCCAGGGCTTTTGAACATTTTGTTGAGATTTATTCCTAGCTATTTTATGTCGTTGATGATATGGTAAAAGCTATCATGTTTTTAAAACTTTATTTTGGGGTGTTCATTCCTGGGATCTAGAAATATACTGAGTTTTATATAATTCTTTTATCTAGTGATGTTGTTAAATTTGCTACATATACTTACATAGATCATCTGTTCCTTTTTAAATTTTCTACACACAAAATCATGTCGGTCATGAGTAAGAACAAGTTTGTTTCAAATTTGTATACTTCGTTGCATTATTATCCTAAACATGAACTAAAAATTGTTAATAGTGGTTCCTTGTCTCATGTTTTTTATCTCAGGAAGTTAGTTTCAGTATTTTAGCATTAGTTTGAGGTTTACTGTAGGTTTTATGTTGAAATCTTCTATTGGAAAGACGTTCTCTTCTATATGTATTTTGCTAAGGGTTTTTTTCCTCAATTATAACTGAATGCCTAAATGTTCAAGTACATTTTTCTACATTTATCTGAATGATCACACAACTGTCCTTTTACTTTTAATGTGGTGCACTACATTGGCTGGATTGTTGAACGGTAAAGAAATCTTTAATTTCTGGGGAAAAAAATACCGTGTTTTCGATATTGTTTTGGGGATTCCCAAGACCAGGCTGAGGCTCAATGTTTCGCTAAGAGGGTTCCCAGGATTGGATTCAGCATGTAGTCATATTCAGGATGATGATTTATTACAGTGAAAGGTTGCAATGTAAAATAAGCAAAGGGTAAAGGCAAATGGAAAAAATTCTGGAGGAAAATAAGTGACAGATTCCAAGAGTTTCCGCCTGAGTATTTTCTACTAAGCTGTCTTCCAGGCCATTAATCATCTTTTCAACTATGTGTAGTCTTCTAGTTAACTTTATCTCTTGTGGTCCTGGTTTTAGTCATCACATTTCTGATTTACATATTTTCAATTTGATTTTCATAGATTGTATTTCGTGCTAAAATTATTCATGTTGTCATTTATTTTCTTGAAAATGTAATTGCAGTTATTTTTAAATCTATATACAAAAATTCCAGTACCTGAATCTCACAATTTTTCCCTTGATTTTTGGTCATCGGAATCTTGTCTTCTCACGTGACTGACTGGTAATTAGTCATTCACTGCTCAATATTTTGCATAAACTAGTGTAGTGAAAATTTTAAATTCTCCTTGAGATTGAGAGCTATGTCATTTTCAACTTTGCACTTAATCTTAAGGTAAAGGACTAAGGTGGGTTGATTCTTGGAGGAAAATTCTGGTTATTAAAAGGTGGATTTTCATTTCCATTTTTTGGTCTTCTTATTCCCATTGGAATTTAGAAATCTCAGTTTAGTTTCTCAACCTCTTATTTGTCATTCATTTTTGGCTTCTTGGAATTTTGATAGCCACTTGCAAACTTGAAAAAAAAAGTCTTATTAAAAAAAGCATTGCTGGATGTCAGGATCACCACTGTAGGTTTTACGGTTCTTTAAGATCTTGTACGCCTCAGTCCTCACAGCATCGGTAGACCTCTAATGCCTTCAGACCATTTTTGTATTTTACCCAGGTTTTAGAGTTGTTCTCAAAAGGGGCCTTTTCTAATGTAAGCTAATTCCCATAACCAAAATTACAATTATCCATTATAAACTGTACAATTTCTTTCCAGAAACTCTTCCTGCCCTTGAGTAGTGGGTGTTTCCTACAATTCTCCCTGAGCTTTCTTGGCACAACCTAGATGATTTCCATGAGAGATTGTATCTGTCCCCAGAAATTTAGTGAACCTCTATGCTTATAACTTTTCAATATATGATTCAACTCCAAGCTTTTCTTTTATGCCAAACCTGTAGATTCTATTGCTTAATGGAAAGTCTCCACTTGGACACACCAACTATATCTCAAACATTACATATTTAGTTTTAGGCTCATATTTTTTGTCCCTTAAAATTACCCCTTCATCTAGAGTTTCCATTTTTATGACTGGTACTAGAAGCCATCTAGTAACTAAAGCTTAAAGTGTGCCTCAATTTATGTAACTTCTTATATATAACTAATAACTAGTCACACGTGTTCATCCTATTGATAATAGTCATACATGTCATCACTTTTCTTTTCTGCTGATGCTGCCCTTATTTACACATTTTTTATCTCATGTCAAAATTATTTTGGTGATTTCTAAATGGCATGGTATCATCGCCTTTAGCCAGAAATGTGCAACAGAAATTACTTACAAAGTTTTTCCAAAAACGCAAGTGTTAGGTTTCACTTCAGACCAACTAAATCAGACTCTCCAAGAAAATAGTTTAGGCACATGCAGTCTGAATTGCATCTGGTAACTTTACCACTATACCCTATGTATTACTGCCAGGATAATCTTTCTAAAGCTTAAATGTGATCATGCTGTTGACCTTCTAAAATTTCTTCAGAAATCTGTATTACTTATGAAGAAAACAATCAGATGCTTTTGCATGTCCCCTATGTTTTTCACAGTGCTCTATTTTACTTCAGTTTTGTTTCCTGCCTGGGGGTTTTGTTTGTTTATTTGTTTCTTTTGCACAACCTGAGTCTATACCCTAACTAGGAAAATGATCATGTTTTTCTTTGCCGAGTCCTAGTACCTCATAAACTCTATTCTCTGCCCATAACTGTTGCTAATGGTTACAAGATGTAATTCATATATGAAATCTTTTCTGAAGTCAGTAAATTTTTTCTTTAAAGGTCAAAATAGTAAATATGTTAGCAATTAGCTTTGCAAACCTGGTCACTGTCACAATGACTCAACTCTGATGTTGTAGCATGAGCAGAGCCTTAGATAATGCATGTTTGAATGGCTATGGCACTGTTCAAATAAAACTTTATTACAAAACAGACAGCAGGAAACATTTTGCTCAAGGGCCATAGTTTGATGATGCCTGCTGTAGATAACGTTTTCCGCAATACACTTTACACTTCCTTCACATGATCAAGAGTACTTTGTTTTTATTCTATTGATATGCTGGCCATTTATTAGACTGTGAGCTTTTGGGTGGCAAGAGAATTTTCTTGCTTATCTATGATTATGCCTAATACACAACATGATAGTGAATGAACAGTTCTTAAAGAATAAACAGTGCAACTCTCATTAAAATGAAAAAGCCCAATGCTTGCATCTTGAGCAGAAATTCCAGAGGTTAATAAAACCATGATTATCTTAAAGTCTTACTGAATAAAATATATATAAATTGAACTTATTTAAAGTAGTATTCATCAAGTAATAAGGTAGAGATTAAGAAAAGCACATATTAATACCTAGAGACTTTACAAACATAGAAATAAAAAGCAAACATGTATTCATAAAATTAGCATTATTCCTTTCTTCCAAAAATTAAGAGTCTCTTATACAGACCACAAAGATATTAAGCAGAGGCCAATGAACTGTTAGCCATGAGATCAAGGACTGTTTTCTTTACATAATGTTTAATTATAGTATATAGTGCAGTGCCTGAAATAATGCAAGCTTGATGTGCTTACTAAAAGAAAAGAAGAAATAATTTTAAAATATTTTGTTTTCTTTATCCAGTCTACCATTGATGGACACCTGGGTTGAGTCCATGCCTTTACTATTGTGAATTACACAGCAATGAATACAGCAGTGCAAGTTTCCTTTTGGTAGAATGATGTTTTTGGTGGGGGGTATATACCCAGTAATGGGATTGTCGGCTTGAATTGTAGTACTGTTTCAAGTCCTTTGTGAAATCGCCAAACTGCTTTCCACAGTGGCTGGACTAATTTACATTCCCACCAACAGCACATGAGTATTCCCTGTGCTTTGCAGCCTGGCCTACATCTGTTTTTTTCCACTTTATGGTAATAGTCATTCTGACTGGTGTGAGATGTGATCTCGTGGTTTTGATTTGCATTTCTCTGGTGGTTAGCGATGCTGAGCATTTTTCGTATGTTTGCTAGCCACTTATATGCATTCTTTTGAGAAGTGTCTCTTCATGTCCTTTGCTCATGTTTGTTGTAATGATTTGTGTTTTGCCTGTTGATTTATGTTATGCCATGGAATGCTATGCAGCCATAAAAAAAGACTAAAATCATGCCCTTTGCAGCAATATGGAATGATCTGGAGGCCATGATCCTTAGCATATTAACGCAGGAATAGAAAATCAAATACCGCATGTTCTCACCTATAAGTGGGAGCTAAGCATTGAGCACAGAGGCATAAATATGGAAACAACAGGCTGCTCAATACTAGAGGGTGAAGGGAGGGGTTAGGCTAAAAATCTACCTATCAAGTACTGTGCTTACGGCTAGAGTGACAGAATCCATTTTCCAAAGCTCAACAGAATGCAATATTCCCATAACAAATCGGCATATGTACCCCTTGTATCCAAAATAAAAGTTAAAATTTAAACAGATATATACAGTTTTTATCTTTTTCTGGCTCGACTACCTCAGATTTGTAGATATCCAGCCTTTTACAAAACTTCGTAAACTTCTATCTTAAAGCATTGGAGAACTTTATTATAAGCCCCATATCTCCTTAAAAGAAGATTTAGAGCCATCCTTTTACCTTCGTATTTTCCCAGTATGCTTCAAAATTTCCCCATGAAGTTAATAACAGGATCCCCCAATTCATTAAGAAAACCCACCAGCCTCACTTTAGAAAATTCCTAGTCTACATTACCAGCTCACCAATTCAGATCCTATCTTTTGGATATATTTCTTGCTCTTTATGATATCCACTTGTTTGATGAGATTTTGGTCCTTATCTTTTAGAGGAATTTTAGGTATTTCCCCTTTCTCCCTCCCTTTCCCAATCCTAGGACTACAGCTCTATTGAGATTCATTTTTGTTTATCCAACGCATATATATTGGATGCTTATTTTGCCTAGTTATGGTTGGAAGTACAGGCAAATTGGGAACAAAATGAACACAGTCTCTACTCTCATGGAGCCCACTTACTAGAGAGGGGAGGTTAGATGCATTAATTTATTTGTTCACATCTCTATTCACTCCAGAACGCTTGGTCTGACTAAATACTGTCCTGGGGCAGAGGTTGCATAGGTTCCCTGGCTAAAGGATGCTTATAGCCCTGTTTGGCAGTCTGATATCACGATTGTAGCCCAGTACAGCAGAAGCAATATACAGACGTTTTGAGTGATGTGGGTTCATAGCAGAAGCAATATACAGATGTTTTGAGTGATGTGGGTTCATAATGAAAAGGCGTTTATTAAATAATAATTGATGAGGTGCTATCAGGGTAAGTGGGAGAAAAGACTTGGTAGGAAACATTTTTTTATCAATCAATAAATGGGGCTGAAGAAACAGTACTAGCAGAAGATGAAGCTAGGGATGTATATTAAACTAAACAACCAGGATGTTAACTGAGTGCTTTGAAAAGAATATTCCTTATACTAGGTAAATTATTATAAAACAAACGCTCCCGTGTCACAGAAAAAACCTAATGGTGGTCAGACGCAGTGGTTCATGCCCATAATCCCAACACTTTGGGAGGCTGAGGCGGGAGGATCACCTGAGGTCAGGAGTTGGAGACCAGCTTGGTCAACATAGTGAAACCCTGTTTCTACTAAAAATAAGAAAATTAGCTGAGTGTGATGGTACGTGCCTGTAATCCCAGCTACTCTGGAGGCTGAGGCACAAGAATCACTTGAACCTGGGAGGTAGAGGTTGCAGTGAGCTGAGATTGTGCCTCTATACTCCCGTCTGAGTGATAGAGTGAGACCCTGTCAAAAAGAAAGGCAGAAAGACAGAAAGAGAGAGAGCAGGAGGGAGGGAGGGAGGAAGGAAGGAAGGAAGGAAGGAAGGAAGGAAGGAAGGAAGGGAGAGTGGGAGGGAAAGAAAAGAAAAAAGAAAAAAATAAGAAATACTTAATAGCTTCCAAAAAGTTGTGATTCTCCTTTATGTATCACAAAGTTGTTGCCGAAAACAACTTATCGGCCAGGGACTAAATTTCTTATCCTGCTTTGCATGTAAGTAGCACTATGTAACTAGTTGTCAGTCACAGTTATTAGTTGAAGTGATGTGGATGACTTCTAGGATAAGAGTTTGGAAGTGAGTGTGCATTCCTCACCTTTTAATCCCCACCTGCAGATGCAGAGTATTGTGGTGAGCCCTTGAGGATGAGTTATCATAGGACAAGAGGAGCTCGTATCCCTGAGTCACCACATGGAGGAGAGCTGTAATGACAACCGTGGTGGTTGCTGTTGCTAGGTGGTATCTTAACAATTTTGTTATTTGGTAATCTGCATAACATTCTATAGAAGTTAAAAGAAGATTTATAGTTAGCTGTCAAATGAATAAATAGAAATATGTCAATTTGATTCTGCATTCATATCATTGGAGTTTCCTTATCAGGAATTTATTTTTTATGTAAAACTATGCTCTAAAACTAGAGTTCTTAATTATAGTTAAAGCATTTTTATCTTTTCCCTTCGCTTTTTCTATATACTGCAATGACTAGTACTGCTCCCCTGCATGCAGTAATCAATCTCTTGGGGACCCATGACCTTTACTGACTATCTCTTACTCAAACAAATATTAGCATTCTTACACAAGTGACTTGGATTATGGCATAAATGGAAAATACCGTTTTTTTTTTTCTTTCAGGAAAATGATTTGTCTTTCTAAATGGTTGTCAAAATTTGTAGATTTATGTGAGTGTGAGCATCATATGTGTTAGGGTAAGAGGGCTTGCTTTCTATATCTCTAAATTGTCATTCCTTATGACCTACAGAAGGAAATCTTGGAAATGGGGATAAATAAGCAATGTTCAGACAAGGAAGTCCAAGTAGCTAATAAATATGAAGAGGCTCAGTCTCACTAGTTGTCAGTTTTTGAACGAATTAAAACAGAAATACAATGTATGCTACATATAACAAACAGGCATAAGTGTTGAAAGCCTCATTGTACTCAATGTTGACACTTGTGTGAGAATATGGAAATTATTTAATAATTCTGATGGAAGTATACATTACTTCAACCACTTTGGAGATCAATTGTCTAATATCAGGTCAAAATAATAAAGACGTGAACATCTGAGGCTGAAGAAGTCTCACTTCTAGGTGTATACACTATAGAAACATTCACACATACATGGAGAGAAGCAGGTAAAATAATGTACACCAGGATGTTCTTGGAAAGGAAGAAAAGAAAGAGGAAAGAAGAGAAGGAAGGAAGGAAGGAGGGAAGAAGGAGGGAAAGAAGGATGGGAGAGAGGCAGGGAAGGAGGGAGGGAAGGAGGAGGGAGGGAGGGAGAAAGAAACGATGAGGAAGAAAGAAAGGGAGGAAGAGAAGGAAGGAAGGAATGGGGGAGGAAGAAGAAAAGATGACATAAAATCTAATAAAAAAAATTGGGTAATTAAATTATATTTACAAAGGGACCACTAAGCAGCAATATTTAGTACATTAACATATATATTCTCTTCTGCAAATTAACATACATGTCACCTTACATAAAAGAGCAAACATATATACATTATGAATACATGTATATGTAGTAAAAGTATGAAAACACAAGTGGAATAAATAAAAAACAAATTTAGCTTGTGGATTATATATCTAGGAAGGAATAAAGGTAAACATAATTGTGCAGGTGACTTCTCTTTCATCTGTATAATGGTTAATCTTCGGTGTCAACTTGGTTGGGTTAAGGGATACACCATCATTAAGGAACACCCATTGCTTCTCAGTATGTTTGTGAGGATGTTTCAAGAAATTAACATGTGAATCAGTAGACAGAGGAAAGAAGATCCTCCCTCGCCAGTTTGGGCAGGCATCATCCAATCTGTCAAGGGCTCAGATAAAATGAAAAGGTGAAATAAGGGCCGTTCTCTCTCACATCTGGAGCCAGGACATTTGTCTTTTCCTGCTCTCGAACACTGGAGTTCCTGGTTCTCTGGCCTTCTAATTTGGAGATTTACATCACCCTGAAGCCATTGCCAAGTTCTCAGGCTTTCTTCCTTGGACCGAGGGTTGCACCATTAGCTTTCCTAGTTCCCAGGCATGAAGATTCAAATTGAATGACGCCAGTGACTTCCCTGGATCTCCAGGTATAGATGGCATATTATGAGACTTCTTGATCTTCATGATCATCTGAGCCAATTCCTATAACAAATCCTCTCATATATCTGTATCAATATCAATCTAGTTGTGTATCCATATCCTATCGGCTCCGTATTTTTAGAGAACCCTGATTAATACAATCTACAAAATAACATTTCTTTAAAAAATAGTAAACATTTCTGAGGTGCATAGGTAAAACATTAACATGTTAAAAATCTCAACATGAAGCACATGTAGACATATTATTTTCTGTTCTTCTGTGTTTGTCTATGTCACTTAGTAATACAGCTCTATGTTTTAAAGGCTCATGGCAGGGCACATTCTGTAAGATAGGTCTTCATTTTCAGTCTCAATCACTGCTTAAACTGCTGTGCAACTTCCTTCCAAGTGATGCCCAAATCAACAATGAGACCCATTCAAAAACCGCTTGAGTCATCAGGGCCCATAAGCTCCATAAGATCTTCAAAGTCAAGAACTGTGCCCTCATTATCTCTGTGTATGTAGTACCTAACTTAATGTAGCAGCTCAGTGAACAATTTGTCCAGTCAACTCACTTGTGGCTGCCAAAGTCATCCCAGCTATAGACTGTGATAAAAAGCTGGTTAGGTCTATCTTACTTTAGTTTTTTTTTTTGGACGGAGTTTCGCTCTCGTTACCCAGGCTGGAGTGCAATGGCGCGATCTCGGCTCACCGCAACCTCCGCCTCCTGGGTTCAGGCAATTCTCCTGCCTCAGCCTCCTGAGTAGCTGGGATTACAGGCACGCGCCACCATGCCCAGCTAATTTTTTGTATTTTTAGTAGAGACGGGGTTTCACCATGTTGACCAGGATGGTCTCGATCTCTTGACCTCGTGATCCACCCGCCTCGGCCTCCCAAAGTGCTGGGATTACAGGCTTGAGCCACCGCGCCCTGCCACTTTAGTTTTTTTAAACAGTTTCACAACATTCAGTGTTAATATCTATCTCCAGTATGTAGCAACCATGGAATTGTGAGCAACTGAAAGGCATGTATGTTCAAATTATATATCCACTTCCTGATTTGACAAACTACATAGACATATGCCTTACTACTGACAAAATATACATCACCCAGTTGTTCTTTTGCTTACTGACAAACTCCTCACTGAGAGTTCATTAAGTCTTCTATCTGTGACTAGCTAGAAGACAGCTCTCACAACTGGGATGGGGCCTGGCTGACTTTGCTTTGCTTTGCCCTCTGGTTGGGTTCCATGCTTGTCTTGGCAGGTCACTGCCTATGCATGTAGAAACTTCTATAAAGATTAACTGGCTGCAGAGATGCTGCAGGCTTTTAGGGCTTCAAATTACAAGGCTTTCTGCGTAAAATGCTGTTGCTTCTATCTTCTCCTGCCACCTCTCTAACTCATCTCCCACAAAACCCACCTCATAATTTATACTCCAGCAATGCAAACTACTTAGAATCCCCTGACACACCGCATTGTTTCTCGACTCTGTACCTTGGCGCAGGCCGATTCCTATGCCAGGAATGTCATTCTCTGTTCCTTGCCGATGAACTGGCAAGCATTTAAGTCTACCTGGCAAGACTCTACTCAGACATCGCTCCTTGTCTCATCACATCCCTGAATTTTGCAATCCAGATTTATAAGGACCTAAACAAGAAAGGACAATACCCAGTCACCGAATCCTGAAATTTAATATTCTCCACAATATGCCCACCATGTTTGTTATCATCCATTTGTTCACTTAAAATGTATTGAGACTGGGCGCGGTGTCTCACACCTGCAATTCCAGCACTTTGGGAGGTAAAGGCAGGCAGACTGCTTGAGGTCAGGAGTTCTAGACCAGCCTAGCCAATATGGTAAAACACAGTTTCTACTAAAAATTCAAAAATTAGCCAGGCATGGTGGCACACACCTGTAGTCCCAGATACTCAGGAGGCTGAGGCAGAAGAATCACTTGTACCCAGGGGGCAGAGGCTGCAGTGAGCCAAGATGACACCACTGTACTCCAGCCTGGATGACAGAGCGAGATTCTGTCTCAATAAATAAATGAATGAATAAATAAATAAATAAATAAAATGTATTGAATGTTTACTAAATTTTAAGAAATATACAAAGTGCTATGGTTTGGATGTTTGTCTCCCTAAATCTCATGTTGAAAATTCATCCCAATGTTCGAGGTGGAGCCTAATGGGAAGTGACTGGGTCATGGAGGTGGATCCATCATGAAAACATCAATACCCTGCCTTTGGGAGGAGGATGATTGCATTCTCCTCTTTGAGAGCTGGTTGTTAAAAACAGTCTGACTTCTCCCCACTATCTCTTGCTGCCTCTCTCACCCTATCATATCTGCACAGGCCAGCTCCCCGTCACATTTTGCTGTGAATAGAAGCAGCCTGAGATCCTCACCAGAAACTGGGGAGCTGCTGGTGCCGTGCTTCCATACAGCCTGCACAACTGTGATCCAAATGAACTTCTTTTCTTTGTAAACCACTCAGCCTCAGATATTCCTTTATGGCAACAAACTGGACTAAAACACAAAATTGGTATGGAGAAGTAGAATGTTGCTATAGTGATAACTAAGAATGTGGAAGCAGCTTTGGAACTAAGTAATGGGAAGAGTCTGGAGGGCTCAGAAGACAAAAGGATGCAGGAAAGTTTGGGGCTTCTTCAAGATCGGTTAAGTGATTGTGAACAAAATGTTCACAGAGATACACACAGTAAAGGCCCTGCCGTCAGATCTCAGCTGGAAATGAGGAAATTATTGGGAACCTAAGCAAAGGTCACCCTTGTTACACCTTAGCAAAGAACTTGGATGCATTGTGTCCATATCCTAGGGCTTTGAGAAAGGTCAAAATTAAGAGTGATAATCTAGAGGAAAAATATTTCCAAGCAGAAAGCATTCAAGAAATGGCATGGCTGCTCGTAACTGCTTACTTTGAATCATACGAATTAATGGAGCAGAGGAATGGCCTAAAGATGGAATTGATATTAAAAGGGAAGCAGTACATTAAAATTTCAAAAATTTGCAACCTGTTCTTGAGAGAGAATAGGAAAGAGCATTTTTAGAAGAAGAATCTAAAGGTAAAGCTGAGAGATCGTTTGTTAAAGATATTAGCAGAGATAAAAGGGAGCCAGGTACTAATAAACAAGACAGTGAAAAAAATGGCCCCAAGGGCATTTTAGAAATCTTTGAAGCAGTCCCTCCCGCTATAGCCCCAGAGGCCTAGAACAGAATGACAGAATGATTTCAGGGGAGAGGCAGGCAGACTGCTGCCCTTCACCACCTCAGGTCACTGACTATATCCATGCTGCTTCAGCTCTATCTATGACTCAAATAGCCCCAGGTACTGCTCAGGCCTTGGCCATAGAGAGTGCAAACCATCAGCCTTGGTAGTGTCCACACAGTATTAAGCCTGCAGGCACACAGAATGCAAGAATGGTGAAGCTTGGTAGCTTCCAACTGGATTTTAGATGATATATTGAAAAGCCTGGGAACATAGACAGAAAACTGCTGCAGAGGCAGAACTACCACTGAGTCCCCAGTGGGGCAATACTTAATGGAGAGGTGAGAGCAAACCCCCCATGGAGACTCCAGAATTATAGAGCCACGGGCAGGATGCATTGAAAGGCTACAGGCATTCAACTGCAACCCACGAGAGCAACCACATGGGCTGCACCTAGTTAAACTATAAGTCCAGAGCTGCCCAAGGCGTCAGAAGCTCACCCTCACACCTGTGTGCCCTGAACGTAGGACCTATGAAGGCAAGGACATTATTTTGGAGCTTTAAGATTTAATATGTGTGCTGCTGGGTTTTAGACTCACATGGAGGCTATTACCCCTTTCTTTTGACCTATTTTTCCCTTGTAGAATGAGAATCTTTACCTAATGCCTGTATCACCATTGTATCTTGGAAGTAAATGAAGACATTTATGCAGCCAACAAACATATGGAAAAAACCTCATCACCACTGGTCATTAGAGAAATGCAAATCAAAACCACATTGAGGTACCATCTCACACCAGTTAGAATGGTGATCAAACAATCAGAAGATAACAGATACTGGAGAGAATGCAGAGAAATAGGAATGCTTTTACACTGTTGGTGGGAGTGTAAATTAGTTAGTTCAACCACTGTGGAAGACAGTGTGGCAATTCCTCAAAGATCTAGAAATAAAAATACCATTTGACCCAGCAATCCCATGACTGTGTATATACCCAAAGGATTATAAATCATTTATTATAAAAACATGCACACACATGTTCATCGTGGCACTGTTCACAATAGCAAAGACTTGGAACCAAACCAAATGCTCATCAATAATAGACTGCCATGTTTACCCAATGTCTGTATCACCATTGTATCTTGGAAGTAAATAACTTATTGTTTTTTTAGTCTTGCTGCTGGAAGGAATTTACCTTGAGTCTCAGATGAGACTTTGAACTTTGAATTTTTTTCTTTTTTTTTTTTTTGAGATGGAGTTTCGTTCTTGTTACCCAGGCTGGAGTGCAATGGCGAAATCTCGGCTCACCACAACCTCCGCCTCCTGGGTTCAAGCAATTCTCCTGCCTCAGCCTCCCCAGTAGGTGGGACTACAGGCGTGCGCCACCATGCCCAGCTAATTTTTGTATTTTTAGTAGAGACGGGGTTTCACCATGTTGACCAGGATGGTCTCGATCTCTTGACCTCATGATCCACCCGCCTCGGCCTCCCAAAGTGCTGGGATTACAAGCATGAGCCACCGCGCCCGGCCAAACTTTGAATTTTTAAATTTGTGCAAAAACAAGCTAAGATTGTTGAGACTATTGGGAGGGAATGATTGTGTTTTGTAATGGGAAAGGGACATGTTTTTGGGAAGCCACAGGTGGAGTGATATGGCTTGGATGTTTTGCCCACCAAAACCTCTTGTTAAAATTTGGTCCCCTGCTGTGGTGGGATCCATGTTTGGATCATGGTGATGGTTCCCTCATGGTTAGATTAATGCCTTCCCTCCAGGAGAGCGTGAATGAGTTCTCCATTAGTTTTTGTGACAGTTGATTTTTAAAAAGACCTGGCGTCTCCCTTTTCTCTCTCTTGTTTTCTGTTTTGTCACATGATCTTCACACACCTTCTTCTTCTGCCATGAATGCAAGCAACCTGAGGCCCTCACTAGAAGCTGGGCAGATGCTGGGGCCGTGCTTCTTGTACAACCTGCACAAGCACGAGCCAAATAAACATCTTTCCTTTACAGACTACCCAGCCAAGGTATTTCTTGACAGCAACACAAAATGAATTAATTCACAAGATATTAAAATAAAAATATGCTAAAACACAATGTTCGGCCATAAAGAGCTTCTCAGATAGCGGGAAAGACAAAAATCTAATCCACAAAACTCAATATGTATAGTATAATCAGCTAATACATACATATTCATATAAAAATGTAGAAGTCATTCACTAGGTGGCTAATAGCATCAGGGAATGCCAGATAGAGTGGGCAAAATGCATTTTAAGAGAAAAATTGAGATGAGATTTACCGTTCACAATACACATATATGCAGGCCCATCCATAAGAGAGCTCATAACTTAGCTTTTACACATGATTCCATATACATGGCTCTAATCTAAGTAAAATATAGAAACCAAAAGCATCATAGACAATGACTGGTTTATTTCATTTTGTATATGTGACATTAAGTGAACAAAATGACCAGCGGTGACCACATCAGTGTGGCAAAGACATGCAAACCATCGAAATCTAACCATGGCTTATGCACATAAACGTAGAGTATAAGTTCTCTGAAAGCAGGAATTGTTTTATATTTTATATTTTGTCCACAGAGAAGAAATGTTAAATTTCCAATAGCAAATGTTGAATTTCTAACATCTATAATGGTGCCTGATATAAAAAGAGATATTCGGTAAATACGGAAAATATGAATGCATGAATAAATATACCTAGTAGAAAATAAAAGAAACAAAAGTAAATATATCCATCTAAACAGTCTAAGAACAATAGTTTCAATTTCTCTTTTGCAAAATCTTTAATTTGCTTATCCGCCTTTCTTTTTATTGTGTTCAAGAGTCAGAATGCCAAACCTGAAGGAATCCTACCACCTGCCGTATCTGTAAGTTTGCCTTAACAGATTCACAACTCTGGGGGAGAAACATTCAACCAGATCAGCCGGTTGTGCTTTAAGCCAATGGTTCCTAAACTCAACTAGTCACTCATCCATCTCTGGCCATCCTCATATGCCTACCTCCCCTTTCCTGAAACCATCAACTCACATTCCTTTAAAATATTTGTGCTCTCCCTATACATCCATATTCAGTAGAAAAATTTATGGAAGAGTCATCAGATAAGGATTTTACTCCAATATGACCAAAAACCTGTCCTTTCTTACGTCCATTTTCGTCATCTTGTCTAATTCAGTACAGGAAGAGCTCATCCTTCTATCAATGTCCTGCCAGAGAATCTATGCAGAACTTGACACACTGCCTTCTTCTCAAGGGTATAAACCATGTTATCTGCTCCTGATTCTGTCCTATTCATCATTCCTTCTCTACTGGATCATTCCCTTCAGAATATAGATATGTGCCTATAGCTACCAGTTAGAGCACATATCGCTACTATTTTAAATCACAGTATTTCAAAGTATTGATCAAAATTCATAATCATTCTATTCATTTGTTTGGAACTTCCGGAGTGTTGGCAATGTTCTAGTCATTGACCTGAGAGTTTACACAGCTTATATTTTATTGAGCTCTACACTTAGGTTTTGTGAAGACTTTTTGTATCTATTAGACTATAGGACATTAGTTTTGTATTTAGTATATAGATTTTTAAAATATTTAAATGTTAAGTGTATTTATCATGAAAGTCTCATTTTTGTACTGACCAACATGAACATTTCATTAATAACAGGAGGAAAAAAACTAATTAAAACGTTTTCTTATTGCTAATAAACTATAATTTTATTATTTTGAATTGAAACGTGGGGTCTTTATTACTAACTTACATAAAGCAAAAAAGATTAAGAGGCAACTCATCATAATCCTCAAAGAGGACAATAGAGATAACGTGGGAGGGACAATATTTGTATAAATAATGCCTGAAGTGTTTTCAGATTTAACGAAGGATGTAAACTTTTTGATGAAAGATGCAATTCATAGATACTGGAAGCATAATGTACACAAATAAGAGAAAAATAGTAATTCAGTGCCTCAGCTCACTGTAGTGGAACTTTCAGCAGATGATAAGAAGATCAATTCTAGACAGTGGAGTCAGGAGATGTAATTTAAACAGAGAACTGAATGGAGTGCAAGAGTGAACCATGCAGCCTTGCTCAAGGAAGAATGAAAGTCACTGAGCTAGACTACATTTACAAGAGAAGGGGTAGAAAATGTGTTTGGAAATTTAGGCAGCTCCTGTAAATCTTGGAGGTCCTGGGGAGAAGTATGTATTCTTTTTTCTAAGGGCGATAAGAAGCTATTGGATAGTTATGTGTATATGAATAACATAAATGAATTCATGATTTAAAGTGATCACCCTACCTGTCTTGTGAGGGGTGGACTGTATTGGGTCAAGAGTGGAGGCAGAAGGATTGCTTTGGCCAGCCAGGATATGGGCATCATCTATGTGAGAGATGAGAGTTGACTGTAATCATGTAATAACGGTAGAAAGGTATCAAGGGGTTGGATTTGAAATGTATTTTGGAAGTATAGTCTCATGCCTGTAATCCCAGCACTTCAGGAGGCTGAGGCGGGAACATTATTTGAGGTCAGGAATTTGAGACCAGCCTGGTCAACATGGTGAAACCTCGTCTCTACTAAAAATACAAAAATTAGCTGGGCGTAGTGGCGCGCGCTTGTAATCCCAGCTACTCGGGAGGCTGAGGCAGGAGAACTGCTTGAACCTGGGAGGCAGACGCTACAGTGAGCTGAGATCATGCCACTACACTCCAGCCTGGGCAACAGAGTGAGACTCCATCTCAAAAAAATAGTGTAGCATACGGGGTTTCTTGATGGATTTGAATGTGAGCACAGAGGGAAAGAGAACAATAAAGAATGACTTTTATGAGATAGAAAGAGTTGGGGGTACAAAACAAAATTCCCTTTTAGACATAATAAGTTTGAAATGAACATTAAGTTGAAAGATCATATAAGCAATTGGATAAATGTGTCTCAAGTTCCAGTCAAAGTCAGGGCTGAAGATGTAAGCTTTGATTTATTAATGCTATAAATAATACAAACAATATATGTTGACTACAACAGGTGATGATCAGTTTATTAATGTGTCTCCTGACCTGGAGAAAGCAGTCAGACTTGTTTTCCCAAGACCAAGTATATTAATACAACTGAAAGAGAATTTTGTGAGAGCTAATTTATTTGATTCAACTATGACATTCCAATCATGCCTTCCAGCATATTGAAGGCTGCAAGATGATCAAATTTAAATAATGAAATACAGAATTTCCTATTTACTTCACACTTTTGGACTATGTTTTATTGAATAACATTCATAATATTCTACTCCATTATTAAAAATTTATTGATGCTTATCTGCCCAAAACATCTTCCCTCGTGAGAGGACGAGAGTGATCCATAGACTTGCTTATAGAGAGATAGGGAAAAAAGGAATCCTTCAACAGCCATTTTCTTACCCCTCTGGGAGATCCTCTGCTCTTCCTTCCCTTTTAGCCAAAGCTAAAGAAATGGAGTAAAAAAAGATTGAATTTATTCAGTGTCATCTCAAGCTGGCTAAGAGAGTATCTCTCCGTGGCATTGCTGCAAAATGACACAGGAAGGCTGTTCAGTCTCATTAACTTTACAAGCCAATCTGCTATTAGCATCTGGTGGTAAATTTGCCAATAATGAAAAAGGCCGGGATATACCTCCTGGAATCATAGCTTTATACATTTTGAATATTCAGTATGATCTTTCCTATATTTCTGATCATCTGCCAAATTCTAATTTTTTAGGAATAGCAAGGAATGTTGGGAGGGAGATTGACAGGAGATACAAGCCTGGACTTTGTTTTTTGTTTTGTTTTTTACAGGATTGTTCTAGTACATTAGAGTATTTACCTCAATTTCTTTACTTATAATAAGAGATACCCAGTGACTAAGGAGCCTCACTAAGCCAAACTGTGTACTGGAAACTTCAGGTTTTCTATACATCAAAACCAGTCACGTGCTTAGGCCCATTGAAAGATCCATCATCATAACTCTAGACTGACTTCTCTCCACTTTGCAAGCCTTTTCTAAAATTTTTTGAAATGGAGTCTCCCTCTGTCACCCAGGCTAGAGTGCAATGTTACGATCTCGGCTCGCTTTCACCTCTGCCTCCCGGGCTCAAGCGATTCTCCTGCCTCAGCCTCCTGAGAAGCTGGGATTACAGGCACCAGCCAGCATGCTGGACTAATTCTTGCATTTCTGTAGAGACAGGGTTTCACCATGTTGGCTAGGCTGGTCTTGAACTCCTGACCTCAGATGATCCACCTGCCTCGGCCTCCCAAAGTGCTGGAATTACAGGTGTGAGCCACAGTGCCCTGCCAATCCTATTTCTTAACACGAGGCATTTTCACTTACAATGAAAGTTCGCTGATGCTAAAATTTAAAAGTAATTTTCAAGGCTGGGAGCAATGGTTCACGCCTGTAATCCCAGCACTTTGGGAGGCCACGGCAGGTAGATCAAGTGAGGTCAGGGGTTTGAGACCGCCTGGCCGACATGGTGAAACCCTGTCTCTAATAAATATACAAAAATTAACTGGGTGTGGTGGCGAGTGCCTGTAATCCCAGCTATTCAGGAAGCTGAGGCATGAGAATCACTTGAACCTGGGAGGTAGGGGTTGCAGTCAATCAAAATCGAGCCACTGAACTCCAGCCTGGGCGACAGAGAGAGACTCCATCTCATTTTACTAAATAAAAGTAGTTTTTAATTTTGCAATTTGACCACAGAAATCTGCATTTAAAATAAATTGCCTAGTTTTTGCTAATATTACTGTGAGCCAAGACCAAGTAAAGGACCACAGAGGAGACAGAGGCGAACTCAGGCACAAGATTTAAGTCCCATATAGATGTGATAAACTAACGTCAAAGAGTTTTAATGTGTCAATAGGAATTTTTAGCTACTTATGTCAAGCTGCCTTATCAAAGTTATTCTTGGCAAATACCATAATTTCTAAATTAAATACAATGCTGATGTCAACAAATGTAAATCAGAAATTATATAAACACCGAAAAAATGATCCCATACTCATAGTACTATTGTTAGAATTTGACTTTGTATTTTCATGTCTCCAATACACTCTAGGAACTCTGTTTTCTACTTGTCCCAAGATTAAGGCATATCATGGAAATAAAAGCTGGATATAATCAAGAAACCACATCCATTGATATCATTCATCCAGGTTTGCTTTTGAGTTGACACAGAATAGTAAATTCTCAAAACCACAACCAAATACACCTACTAAGAAGCATAGATACGTTAATACTTCCTAGTACTTAAAAATACTGTCCAAATATATTACATGATGTGTTTCTTTCAATAGAACTTTGAGGACACTGCTGATGCCTTTAAAGATGAAATTAAATAAGATTAAACACATTGTAAATGGTAAGGAAGAAAAGATTCAAATCCAGATCTTATAATCCTACTGTTTCCCACTATGAAGTGTCTATCACACTGCAAGACAGACATTTTTATAAACTGTGATTATGTTACATGCCATACTTGAAACCAACACTTTGAGTGGTTTAGTAAATGTGGATGTACGGACAATCTTTCACGGTTTTGTTCAGATGTCTTACCCTGCCCCTTTGCAACCAACAATGCAAGTAAGAAAAACGAGGCTAATGCTTTCGGCACAAAGTATAGCCGTGTAATTTAGAAATCCAAATGATTTTTGAGACTGAAATTATATATAAAAATTTGTAACGAAAGCATACTAATCCATACACCTAAAATATTGTTTGCCAAGATTTGAAATATGATGATGATATTTTTATAACTTATTCCTCAGGGGTGAAATTCTGAATATAAGGAGAATATCCACCCAGGAAACGTGTATATCAGAGTGAAATTGAAGATGAAATAGAACCACAGATAACTGAAAATACAGAATGCTTCCATTACAAAGTGCTCTATCTTATAAGTCCATTAAAATACTAAAGCTTTGCTATTAGTTGAATCTGTTAAAGGACTTCTCCAAAACTATGACCCATATAAAAATATACACAGAACCAACTTTTCAGTGCTTCACACTTTGTATTCTGCTCATTTAACTTTAGTAGTAGCTAAAAAAAGCTTTAAACGTTCACCATTGTTACTCCATTATTCTGTTGATTTTGCCAGTGATTTATCATATAAAAACATTAGGACATATGCCATGAGTATTTCATCACATAAGCTATCAAGTAAAAATATAGTTTCTAGTAATTAAAAATTACGAATGACCAGTAGGTTCTACCTATGAAGCAGGTATATGGAATAAAAAATTAACCATCAAGAATGAATGGCGTCATCAGTTGCTATATTTAGAAAATCTATTTGAAGTGCTGAATGTCTGAAACATTCAACTGAACCATCTTATCATGAAAGAGAACAGTCCTAGAAAAATACAGAAAAAGGGACAATATATTTATCTATGTAGAAAGAAACTGACATTAGACTCCAGCTAGGAAAAATAAAGTAAACATAATTTGACTGCATATGACAAAGAAAATTGCAAAAGCGTTTAGAGGCAAATCCTTAAAACCTGTAAACTTATGACTGGTTAAATAATCAGATTTATTAGGATATCTTGAAATCACACATTTTTCTACATCCTACTCCTTTTTATATGCATAGCATATAACTTAGTGCCTGGAATATAGTGCTTAAAAACACTATCTCAATTTTACTAAGTTTTATACTATATTAATAATATCCATTATTATAACCAAAGCTCTAAGCTCTCAAAAGGAGCATTATCGCCCAAACATAAAAGGTTTCAGATGAACACGTTGCCATCCCTGTAAAATTCTCCCAAGAAGGGGAAAATATCCATATGCTTTGTGATCAATTGGCTGCAAATATTGTTGTGTGCTTTGTCATAACAGGCTGTTCTGCTGTAAAGACATAAATACTGGCTCATGTCCAGTTTGTACAAGAGATTAACTTTATCAAAGTCTCTGAAGATAAAGGCTCAGGCCGATTCATGTGACTGTGGTCACAACAGCATAACCAATGTGAAAAACCTTACAAAGGAACAAAGACTGCCTTATTCACAGTGAAAGACGTGGGTGCATAGATACCGTAAGCTTCAGCAACAACAGCAAAAAATTGGCGTAGCTACTTGATGTGGTCACCAAATCAATTCCATTTTTTGTGGAACTGGTACCATGAATGCTGATTAGATAAGGAAACAAAGCCTGCCAGGTCTTAGAGGAAAACGTTTTTCCTTGGTTGATGATGAAGCACAGCTAGAGCATAAATGTTCTTCTCCCCAAACAGATGATATGGAGAAAAGAACAGTCTCTTGGGTCTTGTTGTGATTCATTTCTCTGGAATTTGCCTATTCCCTAGAGATTTTCTTAAAGGGGGATTTTGGCCACTGGGTATCAAGACCACTGGGGAGGTGATGAAGCCAGGTTTGGCAGAAGTTGTGAAGGCAGTGGCATTCACTGTAGCCTTAGTCTGGCTAACTTCCAGACTCACACTCTTGGTCTGCTGGAAAGGCCACTCAGCCACAAAAAGTGGGATTTTATACAACTATAAAGAATAGAGGGCTGGAAAAAAATAGCAAATCTTGACTTTTTTGGAGGGAGAGAAGGAGGAAAGAAGTAATTGGTGGTGTCCTGCTTGTGGATAAATAAGTATTTAAGGCTCACCTTCTACATTTCTTTTCAATGATTCCTAATGTGTATTCATAAAAATTAAAACTGAATATTTAGGTCCAAATTTTTTAAAGGAAGAGAAAAAGCTCACCATCAACTACTTATTTATTAAAGTATGTAAGGCAAGATTTTCATTTTTTCTTAGATTTTCCCCATTAACAATTGAGAATAATGTCCTTTTTTATGTTTTACTTTCTTGCATGCATAATATTATGTATGCACAATATTTTAATATTACTGTATGGTACATTATAATATTGCTGTATGGTAGAGGCAACTTATAAGTGCTGGTTATGAACTTTTTGTTTTACTTTATAAAGAGAACTTTAAAATGCATGTATCATGATAGTCTACAAAAGATAGTTATTTAAAATGCATGTATCATTATAGTCTATAAAAGATAGTTATTTGTAAACTCTTTAGAAGAGGCCAAATTAATATAATGCCAAAAGATTTTCCTTTTTTTAGCTTTTACATTACTTCCCATTGTAAAGCAACCCTAAACATGCAAAACCACACTGAGTTTTAATTTGGGAGTTTCACTTTGGTACACATATACCAATGCAGAGAGCTTGGCTCACTAATCTAATGAAAAGAGAGTGAACGCTGAAATACCTACAATCATCAGTATTTGGTCCCTGGCCCTCTGTATATGCTACTAAGATATTTTTCTATCTTATCTTGTACTTTACTTTTGCAAATTAAATCACTCAGCAAAGATTGATGCAGTACCCATGCTGAGCCATAAATACCTCAGGTCCTGGCAGTAGCAGGATGGAGACCATAAAGCTTATGGCATTGTAAATTCTGAACTCTGTTTAATATCATTTAGATTTAGAACTCAAATAGCTCTGTGGAAATAGTTTTTATCCTAATACAAACTTTTCACTCGTATATGAAAATAGTTTTTTCAAAGAAGTAGATAAAACACACTTATTCCTTTGTTTGGGTCATACTAAGGCAAGAGCAACTGAAAAATTAGCCATCACTGTTGGCTTCCAAGCCCTATTCACTGAGTAAGTGATGTGTATGATTTATCTCAGTTCACTCACACAGCAAAAGAGTTGGTATTGATATTGTTTTACAGATGGGGAAAGTGCTACCTGACAATATCAAATAACTTACTTGAAGTTACACATAAAAAATGAAGCTGAGTTGAGGCTGCTAAGACCCCTTTTTATGATACTACAAGTCCTATTAATCAAATGGAAGAACTTTCTCTGTTCTGCATCTTAGTGACATAGACAACTATTTTGCCACTTTTAGAGTTAATTTCTCCATAATCTTATTCTCAGAGAATTTATTACTTTTGTGAGCCTTAAAGCAATTTACTTTCATTATGGACATTTACATGCTGGTCTTAATACTCTTGGAAATTTCAAGTTGATTTCAGGATCCATGTCTTTGTCATAAATGCATAATCCCAGTGCATAATATGGTATTTTATAAATCACAGCTACTTAATAGTGAAGGAACACATATTTTCCAGGAAGTTATCACTTGTAAAACATCCTAAGAGTTTACTACAATAACACCTTGTTCTTTATGTTAGAGAAGACTGTTTACATTAGGTAAGCAAATGTTGGGGCAACAACTCACCATACTGTAAGTAGAAAAAAAAATCATCGTTTGCTCTTCCTTCCTCTTTCTATCACATTACAGCTTCTAAACCTGATCTCCTACTGTCTGATTTTATTTACTTTCATTGATATTTTACAATCTTATTTATTTCCCAACTGCTGTCTACCCAAACTTAGCCCTACTATCACTGCCACCCCTGCAAAAATAGTCTTCCTTTCATCTTTCATAGCCTATTTTTTTTTCAATTCTTCAAAACTCAATTTTAGATTTTCTAGCCCCATTTGACTTATCAGTGGGCTTCTCTTTAAAAAAAATCTTTATTTTTGTTTGTATTTCCAGTATAAATATGGCCAATTCTTATATATGTCTCTGTTTCTAAACAAGACTCTAAAGTTTTTGGAAAAGAGTTGCCATATCTTACACATACCCTGGAAAAAATGACCCAAACTCCTAACACTCAGTAGAAGGCTTTTGGTAAGCCTGTAGCAAAGATTAGTAGATGCACAAGATTAGAGAATACTGCAGTGGTTGGTTAATTGCCATTGTTAGACAAATTAGCATCAGTTGCCTAGGGTTTAAGGGTTCTACCACATTTTTGCTATTGTTCTGAGTGGACCAGTCATTCTAAATGTGTATTATTAACATATGACACGATTGACAGATGTTCACTTACACTGAGTTGACAACAGAGTTTTTCATGTCAACATTTATTTGTATAACCATCTTGTCCAACCATATGCATAAACATTTGATCTGTGGAAGTTATTAGTTCATTTACATTATTTTCAGGAGGGAAGTAAGCTGAAAAAAAAATGTGCTTTAATGAATGTGCTACAGATGTTCAGCACCAAAAATTTAGAACTTGAAAATCAAACAGCACATTATATATTATTGGATATGTTAGGATCTTCTTTCAGAGACTCTTAAGTGCCTGCTCTTTTGCTTTTCTGTCTTTCCAATGCATTATATTTTTCCCCTAAATGGAAACACTTTATTGATACTTTCTTAAGATATAACTGTCATTAGTTATTATCCTAAAATATGTAATAAACTCACAAAGTTTCACAAAGAATTAAGCAGATCATAAAGTTGTAAAATCTGTTATTCACTTACATGAGCCAATAGAACAGGAGTGGATAATTCGAAATAAGTGGTTTTATGTAGGCATGTACCTCTCTATCAAAATACTCAGAAGCAAGCTACAGCACTATCAGAGTTTTTTATCGTATACAACAATAAGTAAAATGACTCCACTATAATTAGAATTTGGGGCTCCTTTGGATAATAAAGCTTGACTAACTCTCTAATTAGGGAAAGCTGGACATACTTGAAGGATCACGGGTCATGATTGAAAGGAAGGAGTTGTACCCTGCCACTTTATATATTTAGAGGGAAGTTGGGGAAGGACAAAGGACACCAGATGAGGTAATAACTTCCTTCTCTGATGAAAGAAGCCTCATTTAAAGAGAGAAAGATCATCTCTATATAAGCAGTTATTAGTAACAATCTTCCCTGTGAACTCTGTCCTGCTGATACAGCTCACTGCTATGTCTCATAAGATAGGGGTTGGTCCAGAAGCAGGAGAAGATGGTAGGGACATCCAGCCCTTTCTCTCCTCACCTAATGAGGGATGCTGAGAAGGTACAGAATGAGCAGAATTTAGAAGAGTAAAGTGGAAAGACAAAGCTCTTTTTGATATTTAGTAAGCATAAAGTTCGATCCTCTGGTTAAGATTTTCAGCCAAAAATTGCTTGTTGTTTACCTCCACGTATTCTTCACTCCACCAGGAGATAGAGTTACCTTCTCTCATGTGAGTGGGGGATGGGGGGAATCAAGCAGCTACATGTGTGTTAGTTTTCATTTTGAAGAAGAATCTTACAAAAAAAGCAACAGCATTCATGTAGTTGCTTTATTTATTAAGGTCTTCCTTGGTAAACATACCAAGGAATGACATGCTTGTCGTGTAGCTCTTAATCTTGCTTGGCCTTCTTCTTAAGTTCCTGTGGATATTCTCATATCATTATTGCCCAGACGTGAGAAAAGTAATGAATGACTTATTATAACACAACTAATAGATGTTCATTCTAAAATAAAGCTTTTGATTGGGTGCAGTGGCTCATGCCTGTAATCCCAGCACTTAGGGAGGCGGAGGCAGCAGATACTTGAGGTCAGGAATTTGAGAGCAGTCTAACCAACATGGTGAAACCACATCTCTACTAAAAATACAAAACAAAACAAAACAAAATGAGCTGGGTGTGGTGGCATGTGCTATAATCCCAGCTACTTGAGTGGCTGAGGCATGAGAACAGCTTGAATCTGGGAGGCGGAGGTTGCAGTGAGCTGAGATGGTGCATGGCACACTAAACTCCAGACTGGGTAACAGAGTGAGACTTTGTCTCAAAAAAAATTCTTAAATAAAAAATTGAAAAATGAAATACAGCTTTTAATTTAGATAAGGTCACCTATAGTTCTAAGGAATACATCCTATTTGAGGACAGGTGTGGAGGACCCTTTGGTTCACAATGCTGCACAGCCATCCAGAGGGTCACAAGGTACACAGACAGGGCAGACATGCACACAAGTTTTCAATATGTTAGATGATTGGGAACTTATTCAATTTAGATCATGGTGTGCTGTTTTGGAGAAACCAATTTAAAACAGCCTTTCATGTATACGTGTCAGTGACAGATATAATAGGTTTGAAATCAGTGCTTCAAACCCATGCATAAATGATTGTCCTAACGCACAATACCTCAGAATATGACTGTAAGAATATGTAAGGTCTTTTAAAGGGTAATTAAGTTACTTGAGGTCATTATGTTGGGCCCAATCCATTAAGTCTGGTGTTCTTATATCCTTTTAACAAGAGGAACTTTGGGCATAGATATGCACAAAGAGGATGTGAAGACACAGGGAGAAGACAGCAACCTATAAGCCAAATGGAAAGAAATTGACCCTGACAACACCTTGATTTGGACTTTTAGCTCTCAGAATTGTGATAAAACAAACGTCTGTTGTTTAAGCTCCCTCAGTCCATACTAATTTGTCATGGCAGCCCTCACAAACTAAGAAGGCATTATCACTCTAAGTTCTGGTGTATATGAGGCCACAAATACCCTCTATTAAGATGACACAGATGCCTTCTTGGGTCAGGCCAGTTCCCCTGAGGTGATGAATTGATGCTTGTGAATCATCTGAGCCACAAAAGCCAAAAAGGAGGGAGCTGGGCCTTGCATAATGACTTTGAGCAGATTGCTGGTCTCAAGGAGTTATGCCATCTCTAGTCCAGGATTGCAGCCAGATTTCTCGCTGGAGGCAGATGAAGTCTGTTGAATCTCTGCACGGTTATGGTTCAGTCCTTGTTAATAGGTTTATTGCCTTTGCCTTACTACTGATGACAGGGAAACAATTAAAATGAGGGTATCATTACAAACTAGTTATAGATTCATACGGATTTGATTACTCCTGACCCCCACAATGGCAGAGTATAAAACAGGCTTACTAGAAAATCCATTCCATAGATTCCAACCCAAATCTCAGTCCCACCAGGGAGCTACTGTCATGGCTGAGATTATAATTTTTGACATAATAAATGTGTTTGCAAACTCATTTTAACTCTGAAAGTCGGAGAAGCAGATGTGACAACCCCTTTCAGAAAGAATTCATTGAATAGACTGGGCCAGTACTGGGAAACACCACTGATCTTGCTAAGGATGACTTAATGCAGCATAAAGCAGTATCCAGAAAACTAACAGTGTTAAGCAGATTTCGTATAATCAAGGATCCTTCTCTGTCAGGGGAGGAAGATTCAGGAGAAGTGAGAGGAATCCAGAAAGCAAGGTTTAGGAATCTTCTTTGCTTTCAAAACTCACTCATTCACATTGTCAACCAGACTGGAGTGCAGTGGTGTGATCTCAGCTCACTGCAACCTCTGTCTCCTGAGTTCAAGTGATTCTCATGCCTCAGCCTCCTGAGTAGCTGGGATTACAGGCAGACGTCACCATGCCTGGCTAATTTTTCAGTAGAGACAAGGTTTCATCTTGTTGGCCAGGCTGGTCTCACACTCCTGTCCTCAAGTGATCTGCCTACTTCAGCCTCCCAAAGTGTTAAGATTACAGGTGTGAGCCACCCCACCTGGCCGGACAGAAAGCAAGGTTTACGGATTTTTCTAATCTGCTGGTGTCACAGGCTTCCTGGTTTGCTTCTAAGATATCTGTAAAGTAAACAAATAGCATATAAAGAAAACAGAAACACATGAGAAGAGGCCGGGGACTTGATTGAATTATATGCCACGAGTCATTGCACTGGTTAAGCTAGAAAAACATAACTTTAAGTTTTATGCTTGGCTGGTCACAGGACTCTATCCTGGTTGGGAGAACCATAGCCATTCCTAGCACAGACAGTTCATGAAAACCCTGCACATGGTAGGCATAAATTGATATAAGCCTTTTTAAGGCATTAAGGCATTAGGGACGGAGGTAATATCAGAAGCATAGCTACAAAACCTAATAGAAAAGTATACCCAATATTTACCTTTACGATAAGTTACCTGAGCATGTTTTGGATTGATGCTCCCTTGTGGAAGCTCTGGGGAATTACATAGACCAGCAAGGCAGGTGGTCCTTCCCCATCCACAGGCCCTGTAAGCTGCACTATGGCCGTGCACTTTATGTGGGTGAAATAATCAGCCAGTCCTCATGAGCTGGACTAGTACGGCTAGAATTCCTTCATAAAATTAGAGGTGTACTCTCTGGTCAATAGTAGGCTAGAGAATCTGGAATAAAGTGAAATTTAAGGCTTAAAGTTGGCTCTGCAGGAGTCTATTCAGTGTGGACCCATTTAGAGCAAAGCAACCAAGGCTACACCAAATGAATTGCCTTCCTCTCTTAGCTTGCTGGGTAGCAGTCTTCATTAGGTTAATTTTTTAAGGGATAATTTGTTACTATCACAGATAAAGCTAGCAGTCAGTAATTTTCCTCCAGCAGAATTGATCCCTGAGCAGAAAAAAGTTCCCCAGAAATTCTTTTTAAATCAAAGCATCCTTTCATTACTATTTCCCGGTGCTCTAGATTAATTGGGAAGGAAGATGATTTTCTTAGCTCAAGAGAGTATAAGGTTTATATTTCTCAAAATCCCAGGCAGCATGGTATATCTTAAATCATTCCCTCATATGAAATTAATTATTTTATAATCATCCAGTCAGGGAAGGTAATATAATTCTTTCCATGGATTGTAGCTGGTCTAATGACCAAAAAATGCAGACTGGGATGTATACTATACCAGGCACAACAGATAACAAAGTTACCCAGATATGGGCCTCATCACATGGGGTAGGTCTTAGATAATTCTCCAAAGTCTCAGCTTATATCAACAAACTTCAATGATAGAATGTTCTCAGGAAAAGTAGCAAAGTAAGGACTTCTGAAAATGAGCTCTTCCACAACAGAAATGAAGAAAAAAAGGGCAAAGTTGTCAAAATCAACACTTTCAGAATTTGGGCGTGAAATCAACCACAAGTTTGCAGCATTTCAGGCAGCATTTACATTCAAGAAAAGCAGCTGAATCTTAGTATGAACTTTTGTGGCATTTTAACTTGATCTAGTTCCAGTTCCTGCCCTACAGCTCTGTAGTAGCGTTGAAAAACAACAGCTCAGAATCACATCCTGAAAGCTACTGGAAGGAGCAGACAGTAATGGAGTGCTTTCAAACTCTAATTGTCAAAGAATTGCCATTATTCAACCTACTGATAGTTTCCAAGAAGACCTCATTTAACAAGATTATCTGTATTTGATGGGATGTGAAACTCACTCAGAGCAAAAATTCTCCGTCTGAGAGGTGTTTGTCAAAAGCAGTTACAGGTAAGTGTTTTAACCTCATGTTGGCTGATACAATGAAGAATAATAGCTGGTATAAACAGCACACTAACCAAAAGATAAAAAGGGTCAATTGGGGAATGAGTTGCCTGTAGGGACTTTGAAAAGTCATGACCTATCCCAGGAATCTATAATACATGTACACACATGCATGGTTAAGCACTTACCTGAGAAAGACTTGAGAAAGCTGAAAGCTACCACTCTTGCTTACTGTGAAGCTCTACATGACCATAGAATGAAGACAAAAGCAGAATTGCTTTGCTGACTATTAAAAACCTGCCTGGGTATACACACAAAGTCCCTCAGCAAAGACTGCGGTATTTTACAGCCTCTGGCATTTAAGAAAATATCTATCTAATTATTCATTAAGCTAACACTAAGCTAACAGAGTAAAGACTTCAATGATCAACACACAAGAAAGAATACTGACAGCTATTTTAAATATGCTTTAAAGAGCTAAAAGAAACCAAGTATAAATAAATAAATGAAAAACTGTATTAAAATGGTGTTTTATCAAATAAAAAATAAACAGAAATTATACAGGAACATATATGTATTTATGTATATTTGTATATAGTATGTATTTTATATATTATATATACATGAACACACATATTTATATATTTATATATATACACGCATGAACTTATATATACATATATGAACCAAGGAGTCACTCTGGATTTGCTGGTGAAAATCTAGACCAGGTCCCCAGATAAGCTGAATAAATGCCTGAGAATCATTCAAGCAACAACTTATTAAATTTGTTTATCAAATCTTAAGAGTTTTTTAGGAGGAGTCTTAAGTTTTTTTAGACATAAAAATCATATAATCAGGAAAAAAAATAATAATTTGACTTCTGTTTTTCCAAGTTGGATACCTTTTATTTCTTTCTCTTGCCAGTTTGCTCTAAGACTTCCAGTATGTCTATTATGTTAAACAGCAACAGTGAAAGTGTGCATCCTTGCCTTGTTCCAGCTCTTAGAGGGAATGTTTTCAACATTTTTTCATTTAGCTACTTTGGAGAACAATTAGGGAATAGGTAGTAAGGTTGAAACTGTGCATATTCTTCAATCCAGGATTGAAGTACTAAAGAAACTGTTGGGAGTTTGTCTTGCACACATCCATTGACATTTACTAGTTATAGCAATATGAGGCATTGTTTCTAGACACGTGTGAATTTGTTGAGAGTATAGAAACAGGCTTGGCATGATAAACATCAAATTCAGAATCAAAGTTAATTGAGAAGCAAAAGAAGGCAATGGAATTTTGTTGAGGATAAGGTACATTAACTGAATCTATGAGTGCTCTGAAGCTAGAGTAGCAATCATCTACGTTTTTTTTTTAATGGGTAGCCATATGATTGTTTATGATATTAGGTTAGTGCAAAAGTAATTGCAGTTTTTATCATTACTATTATGTATGCTAGTAGTATTTCTTTATTAAGAAAAACATTGGTAGGTAGATCATGAAAAAATTGATATTTGTATCAAAACAGTCTGAAGTGTGCAGAGACGAAAGAATGTGATGAGCAAGTACAGTGAAGAGGAAAAGCAAACCCATGAGATATTCTGCAGATGGATGATAATGCAGATGACATTTCAGACCAGCAAGAAGACAACGTAGGAAGCAACAGAAAATGGCTCCCAGGTCACAAGTGTTGGAGCGAACATTATGAGGATGCAAACTAGCTTTCTCCCAAGAACGTAATAGCTTGTGAGGGGTCAGATAATTTGCCATTATAATTTTAAGAATAAAAAGAATGCTATTAGAAACTAAGGACAATCTTGTGCATTCTAAAAGCGGAAGCCACAAATCTCTTTATGCAAATGTAATGGCCTTGAAGTTTCTTAGCATTGACCTATCTTTTAAAGGTAAAACTATGGTGGGGTGATCCACTGATTTTCTTACTAAACTCCCTAGTGAATGGCAGAGACAGAGGATGAGCTCTGGTCTCTGATTGACTGATTTTCATTATAGGCGTCCAGGAAGTCACAAAGTCAGATTGTGAAATCCAGAGAGCACAGAGGAATTCTAGAATTTTGACTACATGGTTTTGGTGTTTTTCCTTTCCCCTGTCTCCCCATCGGCTCTTTGTAGCCTTGTTCTCTTAACATGTAGTGGTCTCTATTGGTTTTCGACACTTCCTTTGATTCTCAGTTTTCTCTACTAAACAAAATTTTCTCTACTAAACAAAATGCTAAACAAAATTCAGTTTTTTCTACCCTTTTTTTAAGTGTGTGTTCCAGGGCATTTCATTTATTAACAAGAGAACAATTTCCAGAAACGTTTTGGAAACAAATATATGAAATATGATGGAAGTACAATGCTACTAATAATCACACCTGAGGGTGACATGTTCTCTCACTCATGTTAAAAAGAGAATCTATATGAATTTCTGCTATATTTGCATAAGGCAATTCCCATTTCAAAGGCAAAATACAAACTAGGAAAATAAGTGTCTTGATAATTTATTTGATTAGAAAAAGAAATTTATTAAATCACTACATAACTTCAACAATAGCAGAATAAATTATCTTTTACAACTAAAGCCTAGATCAAACTGAGACCATTTGATCTGGGAGAGCTGACTTAGGTAATGTGACCTAGAATCTTGACAAACAGATATTTGTCCTAATCAAAGATTTATTTTAATAATTGCTTCACATTTAATCACTATTATGTTAACTGCACTATTCCAGTACTGCTCCTATGAGTATTTATACATGAAATTAATATAAAAATATATTAATATAATATATTTATACATGAAATTAATATATCTTCATATTAATTTCATGTATAAATATATATAGGAGCAGTACTGGCATAGTATATATATTATATATACCATTTATACATATATTTCATATATAATATGAAATATATATCAAATATTTCATATATAATATGAAATATTAATTTAATTGTGTTGAATCTGGATACGCATATATGTCGAGTTTTTTTAGAGTTCATTGTGGTATTGTTACGTCTTCAGAGTGTTGTACACCTTGGAATTCAAGAGAAAAGAAGCAATGAGGAAATGTAAACCAATAGGAACCTTCTTTGAAAGGATGAATGACACCTTTGAATAAAGACAAAACTCCAATGAAATAAACATAAGCAAAATTACAAAATGACATATAAATATGTAAAAGGAAAATAAATCTGGGGCCCCAAAATCATTAAGCCAAAGGGGAAGTCAAGCAGGGAACTACCTCAGGTAAACCTGCCTCCCATTTCATTTCTAAATAAGATAGCTACCGAGATAAAAAGCTACAGACCTTCTTCACAATTTGCCCTCAAGGAAATTCCTTGAGGGCCTGGAGATCTTTACCCTAAACCAGTTCTGTTGAATTTCACTCTGGCAATGTAAAGTCATAGCTTATCTTCACAAGTGCAGAACAGAAAGTCATTTCTCTGCTCACCTGAGACAAATGGATATCTGTTTGATTCCTGTACCCTACTATTTATCTAAAAGTGCAGATTCACTGAGCTAGACTAAATTGAGTATTCAGTGAAAGGCTGATTGGGATTCAAAAGAATGCAACCTTTTGTCTCTCACCTATGTATGATCTGAAAGCTTCCTCACCCTTGGAGTTGTTCCTCCTTTCCGGACCAAACCGATGTACACGTTACACATGTTCATTTATGTCTCATGTCTCCCTAAAATGTATGAAAGCAAGCTATACCCCAATCCCATCAGACACATGTCATCAGAACCTCCAGAGGCTGTGTCATGGGCATGTTCTTAACTTTGGTAAAATAAACTTTCTAAATTAATTAAGACCAGTCTCAGATATTTGGAGTTCACAATTATAAGAATTTTTTTTACACTTCTTTGGTGATAGGGAGTAAAATTAATAAGTTTGGTATATAATTACAATCTTTCCGATTGTATAATTCCTCTGTAATCAACTTCATCTTCCTTCCAAACAAAGCACCTTGATATAAAAACTGTGAATTATTACTTAAAGGAAGACAGAAGTACAAGTCTAATTTGGATGTAAAATAAACAAAGCAGTGAATTTGCCAAGCAAGAAAAGCAGAAATGCCCTACAGTAGAATTTCAGACTAATTCAGCTTCAAAGGATGATGGCCCTTGAGCAACTCTTAACAGGAAGTCACAAAGTCAGATTGTGAAATCCAGAGAGCTCAGAGGAATTCTAGAATTGGCAGCTGGTTGGATGGCCTCACACCTGCCCTGGTTATATTCTAAGAGCTCTGATTCTTTAGATGAAAGAAAGAACCAGAAATCTCTGGACAGTGACAATCCTTCAAGTAAAGTGAGTAATAATGATGTTTTTTGTCAGAACAGAACCCACCCTGAGCCAAGGACTACAGAGGGAAATCTGGAAAAGAATATACAAAATATCAGAGTGTCAGCCATGTTATTCCCAGGGGTACTATTTAAGACAGTATCCATTAGTTATAGGTGGCTATTTAAATTTAAATGCCTTAAAAATAAAATTAATGATCCAGTCCCTCAGTTGCACTTAACACATTTAAGTGCCCAGTGGCTGATGTACTCGACAGTACAGATAGGGGCTATTTCAATTATCTGGGCAGTCTTGCCACTCAAAGCGTGGTCTTCAAATCAGTGCGTTGGCTTCACATAAGACATTTTAAGAAATGCAGAAACTCAGTCCCCGTTGCATCTTAATATGAACTGTGTACACATTAAAGTGTGAGGGGTACTGGCCTGAGGCTCATTCCAGAACTCCAGTCATTGAAAGAGAAACCAAATGCAAATCAGAAAGCTGAGACAGAGTGACTCAATATATTGTACAAGAATTATCTATGAGGCCATTTTCCCCAAATGACTTTAGATGCCTGGTTTATGATTACAGCTATTTTCAAACAATTTTGTGGAGCTAAGATAATGAATATTCTACTTTGGCCCAGATTGTCTAGGTTACATGCATATATAAAACACATACACAACTAAACAAATAACATTTGTCAAGAACTTTCTATTTGACACCACGTTGGGCACTTAATAGGCATTTTTTAAATGATATCACCTAAGTGATTTTCAAACAAGTTCCTTTAGAATCAGTTTTTACTGATGATATAATTGATCCTCAACAAGAACAAAAATCATGCCCAAGAACACATGGTTAATAAACGGTAGAGCCACACTTGTAAAAAGCAGCTCTGTGTTTTTATTTTTTTTATTTTTATTTTCAATCAACAGAGTTAGAAGATGTATTATCATTTTTGTCTAGGGCCTAGACTTTCTACCCATATTTATTATTGTAGTAGAAATTAAACAAAACTTATTTGAGATTCATTACTAAAAGAATATGACTGAGAAAGATTTTATGCCTAGACTCAGCAGTGGTGAAATATTCCCTCAAAAGTTTTAGTTTTCTGGAGAGGCTCTAATTGGCGTTAACAGAGATTCTGCCCTTGAAGTGACTTTCAGTTTTCATCTCTGTGCATTTAGAAATCTGAATTTCAAGTTCTCTCTCACTTAACAAAGGTTCACCTTTCTTCATTGTTGCAAATGAAGCTGGTGTTTTGCAGGAAATTTGTTTTCATTTTTAAGCAAACAATATGAGCAACTGTTCTGTTGGTGGGAATTTTTTTTTAAAGAATAGAAGCCTATGGAGAAAAAAGAAAATGTAATGAAGATTAGCCATGAAATTCTCATTAAGCATAGAATAATTCCACATATAGTTCTGTTACAGGAAAGGGGTCCTGATCCCGATCCCAAGAGAAGGTTCTTGGAGCTTGTGCAAGAAATAACTCAGGGCGAGTCCACAGTGCAAAGTGAAACAAGTTTATTAAGAAAGTAAAGGAATAAAAAATAGAATGGCTACTCCATAGACAGAGCAGCCCTGAGGGCTGCTGGTTGCCTGTTTTTATGGTTATTTTTAATGATATGCTAAACAAGGGGTGGGTTATTCATGCTCCCGCCTCCTTCTTTTAGACCATATAGGATGACTTCCTGATGTTGCCATGGCATTTGTACTCTGTCATGGTGCTGGGGGAGTATAGCAGTGAGGACGACCAAAGGTCACCCTTGTCATTTTGATTTTGGTGGGTTTTGGGTGGCTCTTTTACTAAAACCTGTTTTATCAGCAACGTCTTTAGGACCTGCATTTTGTACTGACCTCCTGTCTCGTCCTGTGACTTAGAATGTCTTCACCATCTGGGAATGCATCCCAGTAGTTTCAGCCTCATTTACCAAGATTCTATTTAAGATGGTTCACACGCCTCTGACAGTTCTTCATCCTCAACAATTTACTTATTTTTCAGTTTAATGTCTTAAAGTTTTGAATATTTATTTCATACATTCTAAGGTGGTATATATTTTATAATGTGTTCTAAATATCTACTTAATACTTTAAATGTAAAAGCATGATTTTAACAAAATATTCTAATAGATGCTAGTGCACAATGTTTTTATATTTTATGGTAGAAACTTAATTTCAGAAATTCTCATCTGTTCATGGATTTGAACAAGGGACTCAGATAATTAAGTATTTTTAGCCTAAGGAGCAGAAGTGTAAATATTTAATGACTTTCATGTGGATTAGTTTTTTTGCAGTATCAGGATGCAGATTTAGGGCAAGTGAACGTTTAAACAACACTGGTGACAAATTCTAAAGCAATGATATTTATTTATTTATTTTTGAGACCGTTTTTCCCTCTCTCTGTTTCCCAGGCTAGAATACAGTAGCGCAATCTCAGCCCATTTCAATCTTCATCTCCTGGGTTCAATTGATTCTCCTGCCTCAGCCTCCTGAGTAGCTGGGACTGCAGGCACAAACCACCATGCCCAGCTAATTTTTTTGTATTTTTAGTAGAGACGGGGTTTCACCGTGTTAGCCAGGATGGTTTTGATCTCCTGACCTCGTGATGTGCCTGCCTAGTCCTTCCAAAATGCTGGAATTACAGGCGTGAGCCACCGCGTCTGGCCTAAAGCAATAATTTCTAGTAATATACTCTTTAAAAAAGTTCATCTCAAAATAATAAGTTAAAAACACATGAGAAATCCAGATGCTGGGCTCCAGGTGACCTGGTCACCTCCTGGGAAAACTCACTCATTGCTTCATCAGAGAGAAATGTTCTAGGTTGATTAAGGGAGAGCTGACATTCTGAAAGCTATGTCAAGGGGTGGGGTTTTATGGGTGAGGATCAAAGGAGCACAGACTGTTCTTCCTTCTTGCAGTTTGTGTTTCTTTCCTCTCCAGCTGTGGCTATGTTAAGGTAGACTAGAGATTACTTCTTCCTGTGGGTGCTCTTAAACTTATAAGGTAAACCAGTGAGCACAGTTTAGCCTGTTGTAAGACACAAGTTAAAAATATCAAAATCTATTGTCTTTCTAGACATTAACTATAAAAAATTAGAAGTTGAAATTTTGAGAAGTAACATTAAAAGAACTCAGGGTTAAATCTGCTAAAAGAGGTGCAATGACTATGTAGTGGAAACTACACAACATTGCTGAGATGAATTAAAGACCTAAATAAAGGACGGATGTATTCATGGTCAAAGGATTCAATAATTTTAACATGATGAATGTTCCATAGATTCAGCATATCTCAATCAATATCTTAATAGACTTTTCTGGAAATTTTAACTAACTCATTCTAAAATTCATGTGGACTTACCATAAAACTATACTAACAAGACCGGTGGCATTTGTATTAAAAGAGATCGATAAAATAATTAGGTCCAAAAATGAATCCCACATATATATTATATTTTTTTGGACAAGGTCCAAAGACAATTCAGTGGAGAAAGAGTAATATTTTTAGGTTTTATGTCTGGCTTGGGGAAAAAGAGGTTCTGGTTTCATAGAAATGCATTTAAAATTATTTCATAGTGATAGATTTCAGTAAAGGAGAAATAAAATCCACTCACAAAAGTGGCCTTTCTTCATCCTTAGTAATACTCCATTAGCAATAAGATGCGTGTGTGTGCATATGTGTATGTCTGTGTTTGTATGTGTATACCTTCTCGACAGCTTAGTCATTTTGTGAATCTCCTTAGAAGCCTACTGTTTGTTCTGTTTGTTGACACTAGGTGTTAATATGAATCCAGAGATCTCTAGTTTAACCACAGTTGCAAATGAGACCTCATAGCATATGGTAGATTATAGGTGGCTACAAATTCTTAGCCATTCTTTCTATGAAGAGTTGTAGTCTAGAGTCTTTTCCCCTGAATCTGGACTGAGCCTATGAGTCACCTGATTGGTAAATAGCAGAACTAGGTAACATTGCATGATTCCCAAAGCTAGGTCATATGAAGTGTTACACCCTCTGCCTGCCTCTTTTGGAATGCCTGCTATAGGCACTCTTTTCCTGAGAACTCGGTTGTCATTGTGAGAATCCCATTCCACAAGGGCAGCCCTGTGTAGAAAGCCAGCCAATAGCCATAGCTGAGCTCTCAACCAGGAAATGGCATCAAATTCCACCCATGTGAGTGAGCCACTTTTGGCATCCAATCAGTCACACCCTTGGCTGACTGCAGCTTCATCTACCACATAACAGACCTCAAGTGAGAACCATTCAGCTGGGTCCAGTAGTCCACAAAGCTATGAGAGAGAATAACTGAAGCCACTAAGTTCTGTGATGGCTTATTACACAAAAATAGGTAATCCCGAGCCAGTGAACTCAGAGCTCCGTCACTCAATTTAATTCTGTTACCTTTCAACCTCAGAACAACCGTGATCAAAGCCAAATCATTCACACTTCAAACAGGCTTCGTCCTGCTCTGGAGAACACTTACCTTAGTAGAATTTTATGTGACCGGGGATAGAAACTCTGAAATGATCTTTGATTTACTTCATTTAAGTTTTGATTCTGCTTTATAAAGTAGATTTGCATGTAGACGCCTGTAAGTTTGGAACCACCTTTCACTTTATAAAAAATGGAAAACTGAAAATACTTTATTATTAATGGATAGTTTACACTTAACTGGTAAAATTGAGAGTTTACTATAAGTTTTATCTAAATGTACCCTAGATGTAAACAGGGTCAACATTTTCCCTAAGGTCTAGACAAGATTGGCTCAAATTCGCATTTATTCATTAATGGAAAATATCCAATGCCTTCCTTAAAATTTCTGTGGATTAACTAGGTTGGAAAGTGGTTACACCTGATACTCTTAGGGTAACCTCTGGTTTTGAGCTACAGCTTCTGAATTTAATCTTACTGACATCCAATTCATACAGTTCGTATTCCAAGTTCTATAGACCTAGATAAGCACAGTGTAATTCTTTAATTTCCTCCAAGAAATTGTACATAGATTTCACTGTGGGTTCAGGGAAGATATAGACACTTATTTAAAGTCAACTCAACAAGAGATATTCGGGTTCCTTAAAAGTAATCGAAGTTCCTTAAATGCAGTCAAGGAACCATAAAGCAGCTCTCAATCATTCCACAAAAGTGGCATTTGTCACTTGTGCTCACATTCTATTAGCAAAACCAAGTCACGTGGTCAATTTGGTGTCAGTTGGCGTAAATGGATTCTCCTTCTTAAAGGAAGCACTGCCAAGTTCATATGGCAATGGGAGAGGGCAAAAATCCTCTTACAGTTGGTGGACTCATCATGTGAAGAGCATTCTAGAAGAGGGACTACCAATTGGAATACTTTTGAGACAATAATTTGCTTGATACATTTCGGAGACATCATCAGGACAGGTTTGTCTGTAACAAAGTGAACAAGAAGAATAATGAAAGAAAATGAGGGCACAAAAGTAGTCAGGATTGCACAGGTTGTGGTAAAAACTTACAATTGTATTTTAAATGTGATGAAAAACCAGAGAGGGATTTGAAAGGAATGGTATGATATGATTTACATTTTAAAAGAATGATGCTGCCTTTTAAGTGGAGAAGTAATTCTGATGCACCGCAATGGAAACAGGGACGCCAATCAAGAGGCTTTTGCAGCCATTGAGGTAAGAATGGAATGCAGCGCTGATGTTGGAGTGGTAATGTGGCAGGAAAGGTAGTGAGAAATAGTTGGATTATGGACATATTTTAATGGAATAACTGAACATTTTTGGTGACCCTGATGGCATAAGAAGGAGGAAATAAGGGGACATTTACTGAAAATTTCTCATGGAATAGCAGATTTAGAGACAGGTATAGCTCAAATATGTTAAAATTAAGATTCCTATTTGATATCCAATAAGACATACATGATATGTGGCAGGACATATGAGTTTGAACTCAAGAGAGGGATCTGGACGATACTAAATTTGGGTGAATGAGCAAATCGGTGGTAGATAAAACCATGAGACTGAAGTACAGTGTCAGTATAGACAAGAAGAGTAGTTTAATATCTGACTCCTGGGGCACTGCCACATATAGGGGTCAAGGAGGATAGAAAGAAACAGCCAGTTTAGGAGAAACCAAGGGTAATAGTTCTCCTGGAAAAAAATGTCTCAAGAAAGACAATGTTTTGTGTGCTATTGATAGACCAAGTAAGATGGAGGCTCTGCATTGTGTTTTATATTTAGAACTGTGTGGCCAAGACGAAAATGCTAGGTATTTCAATGAAGTGATGGGAATGAAAATTGTCCTGGAGTAAGTTAAGAAAAATTGGGAGATAAAGAGGCATAAGCACAACCAAATCTTTAATTTAAAGAACTGTCTTTAAAAGGGAAAAAACTAGTTGGGTATATAAAGTCAAGTGTTAGTTTTTTCATTTTGTTTTGTTCTTATTCTGAGGATGTCACAACAGGTCTACATTTACTCATCACTGGCTCATTTATTTGTGTTAAAGTAAATACACACACACACACACACACATACACACAATTGAATTAACATAGTACATCTTTGTAGTTGTGAGACGTTCTTTACCTTAGCCCATCCCATCTATTAAACTTAATTTCTCACCTCGTTCATTCTGTGATTAAGCAGCACATGAATTTTCCCTTCAATTTCATTTGTCTCTTCTTGACAATGAATCAGTAAATTACTCACAATTTGAAAGGCTTCCATGCTGAAACAATAATAAAGAAAGCAATTCCAGTTCTTTTCATCTACTGAAGCCCTCAAGCTTTAGTATCTGAAACTTACAAAGTACGTTCTAACCGTTATTTTATACCAGAGCTTTTGCAGTGGGGTTAGCAGCAAACACGTGAGGAGAAAGTGAAGCGCTAACAAGACAAATGGGATCTCAAAAGAAAAGACGGTATAGGAAGTGGTGGTTCATATGCTTCATATGCATTGATTTTCTTGTTGCTATTATCAATTGTTTGTGTTTTGGTCCTTTTTGGTTCAGCCTTACTACAAGTTATCAGTTTTATAAATATTTTCAAAAAAATTATTTTTTGATTTTGTGAATTGGGTATTATTTATTTTTTGTTTCATCATTCTCTACTCTTTACTATATTCTATTGCCTAATTACTTTTACTTTATTTTACTATTTTTTTCACATTTCTTATGGTAGAAATTTAGATTATTGATTGAAACTTGTCTTCATTTTAATATATACATATAAAGCTATACATTTTTTACTGAACCTTGATTTTCTTGTTTTCTAAAAATTTTGACATATTTTTTCTCATTATTATTCAGATTAAAATAATCTATAATATCTTGTGATTTTCTTTTTTGTCCCATGGGTTTGTAATATGTATGCTATTTAATTTTCTAATATTTGAGATTTTTCTGAGATGTAATTATTATTAATTTCTATTTAATTGTGTTTTGACAAAATAATGTACTTTTAAGAATTCATTGTTGTCTTTACTTCAATATCGTCTCCAAGAATTCTATAGTTTTAGCTCTTACATTTAGCTTTTTGATCAGTTTTGAGTTAATGTTTGTATATGTTATGAGACAGGAGTCTAGCTTCATTACTTGCACATGGTTATCTGGTTGTTCCAGCATCATTTGTTGAAAAGGTTATTTTTCCCTTATGGAATGTTTTAGAACCCTTATTTTCAAATATACTATAATAACTTATTGTTGGCTTGGTGCAATGGCTCACACCTGTAAACCCAGCACTTTGGGAGGTCAAAGTGGGTGGATCACGAGGCCAGGAGTCCAAGACCAGTCTGGTCAGGATGGTAAAACTCTGTCTCTACTAAAAATATAAAAATTAGCCAGGCATAGTAGCAGGTGCCTGTAATCCTAGCTACATGGGAGGCTGAGGCAGAGAATTGCTTGAATCCAGGAAGCAGAGGTTGTAGTGAGTCAAGATCACACCACTGCCCTTCAGTCTGTACAACAGAGCAAGACTCTGTCTCAAAATAAAATAAAATAATAAAAAAACTTTATCATTACTGTATAAATAACTTGTTGTTTATGTATGTATTAATATAAGTATTAATTTTGAATCCTCATTCAACAACTTACTATCTTGATTACTGATTAATGTCATATTTTAGTAAGTTTGGTATCAGGAGGTCTGAGTCCTCTAACACTGATTTTCCTTTTCAACATTATCATGGTTATTCTGAGTCTCTGGCATTTTTGAACAATAAGGATTGTACTGAATCTATAGACTGATTAAGGAAGTAATATCATCCTAACAATATTGTCTCCTTATCCGTGAGTATGGAATGCCTTTCCATTTATTTTTACCGTCTTTAATTTCCTTCAACAATATTTTCTTAGCTTACCATATATGAGTCTTCATATCTTTTGTTAAATGTATCCCTCATTATTTTAACCTTTTAAAAAATAAACAATAAATTGTTGTTTATTAGTCACCCTATAGTGCTATAGAACACTAGAACTTATTCTTCCTAACTGTATGTCTGTACCTATAAACCAACTTCTGGCTATCACCTGCTTCCTCTCCTTCCCAGCCTCTATTAACCATTATGAGATCAGATATAGAATCAACCTAAGTGTCCATCAGCAGATGGATAGGTAAAATGTAGTACGTATATAAAATAGAATACTAATTAATGATTTTAAAAAGAATAAAAATCTGCCATTTGCAACAACATGGATGGGCTTGGAGTATATTACGTTAAATAAAATAAGCCAGACACAGAAAGATGTGTGCCAAATGTTCTCATGCATAGTTTAGTATTTTTGATGCTATTTTTAATGAAATTTTTAAAATTTAATTTTTATGGTTTGTATTGATGTATAAAAATGAATTCTTTTGTATATTGGTTTTATATCTTGCAAATTCACTGCACTCATTCATTAGTCTTATTTACTTGACTATTTATTTGAGATGGAGTCTTGCTTTATTGTCCAGGCTGGAGTGCAGTGGCACAATCTCAGCTCACTGCAACCTCTGCCTCCCAGCTTCAAACAATTCTCCAGCCTCAGCCTCCTGAGTAGCTGGGGTTATAGGCATGTGCCGCCATGCCCAGCTAGTTTTTGTATTTTTAGTAGAGATGGGATTTCACCATGTTGGCCAGGCTGATCTCAAGCTCCTGACCTCAAGTGATTTGCCCACTTCAGCCTCCGAAAGCACTGAGATGACAGGCATGACCCACCATTTAAAACCTCATTAGTTTTAAACATTTTTCTATTGATTCCATAGACGTTTCTATACAAGATCGTGGCATCTGCAAAGAACATTGTATTATTTCTTTTTCCAGTCTGGATGCCATTTATTTTATTTTATTGACTAATTGCCATGGCTAGAACTTCCAGTACAATAGTGAATATCAGTGGCAACAACTTACATCTTTGCCTTGTTCCTGATCTTAGGAGGATAGAATTCAGTCCCTTACCATAATTTACAGTGTCATCTTTGGGCTTTGTATACCACTTATTGGACTAAGGAAGTTCACTTCTATTGTCAGTTGATTGAAGTTACTGTTTTTTATATCTGTTTTGGTATATTAATTGTTAATTAATAGTAATTTAATATTGGCTTCATAAAACAAATGTAAAATTGTTCCCTTTTTTTTCATTCTTTGAAAATGATTGTAAAGGATTGGAATTGATTCTCTTTAAAAGAGATGGTGAAATTCACCAGTGAAGCCATTTGATTCTGGACTTTTCTGTGTGGGGAGTTTTTAATTGCGTTTCAATTTGTTTTGTTGTTACATGTTTGCTATAATCTTTTTTTTTTTTTACACTCACTGAATGTAGCTAAACCTTATATTTTTCTATTACTTTGGATATTTCATACTTTTAAATTATGGCTGTATTTCACCATATTATATTTTTATTTACTCTGCTTTTTATTTTTTCACCTTACCTGTTTTCTGTTGACTTGAGTGGTTTTTATTTCCACTATTTTTTTTTGTGTAGTGCAGTAACAATTTTCTTATTATTTCAAGTAGTTATCTTAAATATTTAATATGTGTATTTGATTTTACAAAGTATATCACCATCACCATCCCCAGCTTTCTCTCAGATAACATCAAGAATTCTGAATGTTACATTTTTAATTACCCAACTGCCCCATTTCTTGCTATTCTAATCTCATATTAATTACTTATTCTTGCTTGTTATTATTAATTCTCCAAAATATTTAACATTACATTTGTTTTCTTAAGTCAATGATAATTTTATTTTATTTTTTAACTAAACTCACCTTTTTTCTTTCTTTGTTATTATTATTATTTTTTGAGACAAGGTCTCACTCTGTTGCCCAGGCTGGAATACAGTGGCACAATCACAGCCTTGACCTCCCAAGGCTCAGGTGATGCTCCCACCTTAGCCTCCCGAGTAGCTAGGACTGCAGGCATGCACCACCACTCTCAGCTGATTTTTTTTCATTTTTGTAGAGATGGGGTTTTGCATCCTTTCCAGACTTTGTCTTGAACTCCTGAGCTCAAGTGATCCACTCACCCCAGCCTCTCATGGTGTTGGGATTACAGGCAAGAACCACCATGCCTGGCCACAGTTGTTTTTCTTTAATCTACTTCAAAATTCTGGAGTTAATTTTCTTTCTTCTTTCTGAAGCATAATACAATATAGTACTCTTTTTGGTGAGCAACTATACTTGGAATGATCTCTAATTACCATGTACAATGTCTTTATTTCCACTGTACACAGTGAACATGGAATTATAGTTTAATTATATATGTAAATTGAATTATTCTCCTTTAGCACTTCAGAGATAGTTTTCTGCTAAATCTATCTAGTATTTTTGCTCTTCTGGGAAGTCTAGTTTCAATTTAGTCATTATTTTCTGGTAGGGAATATAGCTTTACTCTCCCGTTGTCTTCTCTTTCTTCTTGGCATTCTACAGTTTCACAACACTGTGTCTACAGGTAGGTTTATCTTTATACTAATATTTTATCTAAGTAGTAATGTATTTAATCAGCTTGTTAAAAATATTTGCATATTACTTATTAGCCATTATCTTTATTCACTCTTTCCCAAACTATTATTAGGCGCATGTTGACTATTCTCATTCTCTATTCTTCTTATTTTGTCTGCATGTAGTGTCTTTGTAACGTCTATATCTTTACCTCTTTTGACTGAATTCTGGGTAATTTGCTAACATCTATCTTAAAGTTTGACAACTCTCTCTTCACACACACACACACACACATATGTACATATACATATATATGTATATGTGCATGTATGTGTGTGTGTGCTTGCACATGCAAACACATTTACTACTACTTTAGTGTCAGTTGCTATATTTGGGAGTGCTAATTCTATTTCAAACCATGATATTGTTTGCTGATAGTGTCAAATAGGGTTTATGTTCCTTTACTGAAATTTTCATTGCCTTATACATTTACACGTTATATATAATGATTGTGTAGTTTTTTTTTTTTTTTATTCTTCGTCTATGTTGAGGCTCTTATGATCAAATCCTCCTGTGTGGTGTTGAGTTGGCTTGCTCACATTCATGAAAGCCTTTTTTCTTATGATCTCTAGGATTGTATTACAATTAATGCTGTTTTAGCAGTTGCTGTCAGTGGATGGCTGTTAAAGCAGCTCAATGGAGAGTCAGAGTGACAGCCTTTTATATCCTGCCCTCTTGGGGCTCAGGTCCTTGCCCAGCATCCAGGAAGAATCAGGTCACACTGATTTGAAAGATGCTAAATGTGGGGATTTTACTGAGTGGTGGAGGTGGTTCTCAGCAGGATGAATGGGGAGCTGGAAAGGGGATGGAGTGGGAAGATGATCTTCCCTTGGAGTTCTGTCGTCCTGCGGCCTATCTCCTCTCTGACCATCCCCAGTCAAGCTCTTCTTGACATTCATACACTCCTTCTCCTCTCTCCTTCTCTGCTGTGTCACTCTGCTACTCTGCCAGTGGAGTTTGGGGTTTGTATGGGCACAGGATGGGGTGTGGTTGGCCGGTGCTGTCTTGGAAAAGGTAACATTTGGGCACAAAAACAGGAATGCCTCCTCCCATTTAGGCCACGGGTTTTCAAGATTGAGGGTGTGGCCTTTGCTGGGGAACTGCCCTTTTCTACCCAGTATTTTCCTGCTTCCTGTCTGTATCATTTTCTTTATGAAAATATCCCAAATTTCATATCTGGCTTTTGAAAGAACCTTCAGACTAGCTTTGTGTTTGCTCCTGCCAGGGATGCCAAAGTTCTCATTGGTCCCAAAACAATTTTATACATAATTTTGCTTTTAGAGAATTCATAGTTTGTATAAATTTACTCTAAATCTATGTAAAAAACAATCACATGAATATATGAATCTGTTATTCACAGGACACTTTTTTAATTTTTTCGCACCTAGTACCAGGTAGCTTGTTAACCTCCTGTAATAACAGATAGTTATATTCTACTGGTGGTGTAGGACACATAGTATCTCTATGAAAACAGCGGTCACAGTTATAATTCTTGCGATACAAGTATGCAAGACCTTGTATTCTGTGGTTACTGGTCAGATGACTTCTGTTATGCTCCTTAAGCCTTATATAACCATATCAGTTCACTTCTAATTGTTCTGGTTTTTATTTTCTCTTCTATCACCTGAGAATTTCCTATTTTTATTATTTTTGCTGTTGTAATCAGTGATTCTATGCATCAATTTGCATCTAACATAAGTTTCTCTAACATAATTTTTAAATTAATTGTTGCTGTGTAGGGAATCCATTAGATTGGGGTAAAAATAAAGTTTGGGGAGATAAATATTATTCCTCAATATGAAATAAATAGTAAAACAATTTCTCATAGTTTCATCCCTTTAGGCAGTTTATATTCAAGGCAATGAGCTTATTATTTCTGAAGTCCTCTGGCACTTAATATAAAAGTAAAGGCATATGTTCCCAGGTTTTAGCCAAATTTTTATTATGGCCCATTTCATCATACTTCCTCTGTCCTTTTTACTTCCTGGACTTGAAATAATCCACTACCTTGCTGGCAATATGACAGATGACTGGATTGGCTGCTGGAGCAGGTGTATCCATTATTGAATTAACTCCCCTCAGCAATCAACTTCTTAAAGCCTTCCTGAGAGAATAGAAGCTGTAAAAGTTGACACATATTTCAATTTAAGACCACAAATATAAAAGACATTTTTGTTTGAAACTGCCAGTTTGGCCAATAGTCATTTAATAAATTGTTAGAGAGGGTGTTTTTCTCATGTTTCTGGGCAGCAGTTGGACATCAAAGATGTCATTTTTGAAAGTCTTTTCCTCTTCTCTTTGTTCCTGTTATATCAAAAAAAACTGTATGGTTTATTCTCATGTCCCTCCACTATCTTTTCCTAGCAGGGAATATCTTTCAGAGATAAAATGAGCTCCGCCTCCAAGAGATGGAGCTATAAAATGTACCTCCGTGTGTGTGTGTCTGTGTGTGTGTGTAGTTCAGATGAATTTAACTGTGTGTGTGTGTTCAGATGAATCCAAGTGTGTGTGTGTTTGTAGTTCAAATGAATTCAACTGTGTGTGTGTGTGTGTGTGTGTGTGTCTGTGTGTGTGTATGCGTGTGAAGATCTTGATATATTAACCAGAGCAGAGAATTATAAATAAGTAGTAGAGAAGTTGCAGGAAGTCCACATGGGCATTTTGCATAGTCATCTCAGGTTAAAGGAATACAATTACTAAAGAACTTTAACACTTCACATTGAGGTTTTAGACATACTGGTGATTTTTTGCCACTCCTTGTGAGTGGCTTATGTTGAAAATAGTCATGTATGTGAGCATAGTCAGATGATAGCATGTTTTCCGCTCAAAAAGAGAAAATCCAACAGGTAAAATTGAAATTGAGTCTTGAATATTTCATATTATGTATGAGGTCTATGTGTTTATATTTAAATTCACTCAAAAACTCACACCAATTATCCAGAAATTGTTATTAGTTCCTCAAAGAATGATGAAGTTTAGAATTTTCTCTGATAACTACAGTTTTTACTAGTATAGTACTCCTAAAAACACACAAGTAATAATATTAATGTATTTGATGATAATGTCCCCATGGTAAAGATAAAGTATTTTTAGGTCAGCACAGAGCCTGCTTGCCAGTAGCTCATTAACAGTTATGAGTTGCATTAGCAAATTGGTAGATAAATACATAATGAAAAACTTATTGAATGTGTAAGTCCCAGATGATGAACAATAGAAGTTTTTTTTGTTCAGAATAGGTGCTCAACAAATGCTTGTTGATGAGTTGTATTTCTCTATGTGGCAACCTGCCAGGCTACCTTATGCAATGTTTTCCGTCCCAACATGTGTATCTACAACAAAGTACTGCACCTATAGACAAAATCCTGCCTAAATTGAGTCAAGACCATCTATGGGCAAGGAAAAAAGAGTTTCTTAGATTATTACTCCAGTGGCTGAATCTGAAGTTGGCTTTACTTACAGTCCCATTCTAATATTGTAGCCCATTTCAGTTTGAATAGTTCAGTTATCATTTCCCTTGTGACCAATGTCTTTGCTTTATTCTATGGTTCCTTTAAACTTGCAAATCAGCAGAGAAACTAGCTGTCAGCGTTATTTCTTCTCTAATGCCAAAACCAAAACATCTGTTTTTTGTGGTGGCTGTTGTTTTTGAGACAAAGTTCTCACTCTTGTTGCTCAGAGTGGAGTGCAATGGTGAGATCTTGGCTTATTGTAAGTAGAGATGTTGGCTAGACTGAACTCCTGACCTAAGGTTATCTGCCCGCCTCAACTTCCCACAGTGCTGAGATAGCAGGTGTGAGCCACCACACCTGGCCCAAAACATCTAATAATAATTACACTGTCTACCATCCTCAGTGAAGGAAACATTAAATATGATTCAATATCTGCTACTGTGTTTCAAATCTTTAGGGCTACACTTCTATGATTCAATAAAATAATTGCTTCTAAGATCAAGAGTGAGAGTAACAAGCATTAATAAAATCCACTTCTAATTTTACTGAGTCAACAGTTTCAACACTTGTCACTCCCAATCCACAATTCTACTGAGCCTAGTCAATAAAAGAACATAACAGAATTGTGACAAGGTCATTGAACCTTCAAAACATGCATTGTTCTTAGAAACATAGTTTTTCAGTAGACACAAGGAAGGAAAATTCTGCCAGACTCACTCTTGGTGATTAGGTGTGCATACAAGGAAGAAAATTGAAACTTCCTTTACCAGGCTGGATTTCTGATATACAGAGGACTTTCTGCTATACTCATTTGCTACCTGGGAAAATTCAATAATATTAGTAAGCGGTGCCATGGTGGAGCTCACCAACAAAAGGGGAAAGGAGAATTGACATCTTCCATTCCCTGTCTGCCATGTTGACCTCCTGGTTCTCAAGAAGACTATCCACTTTGTAGGATAGTTGGCCATTAAAGGTGTGTTGGGGGTGGGGGTGGGGAGGCAACAACAGTCTACATATTTTAAGGATTACTGCAGCACTGGGCAAGTGGGATACAGTATGAAAATGTGATGCATGTTTCAAAGGGATGCTGCTTGTATGTATAGCTAGGGGGTCAGATAAAAGAGATGACTACAGTGACCAAAACTAGAAAGTATATATGGAATTTGCATATGAACGACCTTAAATGCCATGATGAAAAATGTTCAAACAACTAAAAGCAAGTGAAAATTCTGGAATTTAGTCAACATGTTATTAAGAAAACTGGTACTCAATAAGAAATAGGGTCCCATATGCGACAGCCGAGAAGCAGTGCTTATAACAAATAAAACCGTTTCTTGTTTATCCTTCTTCGTGCTGAAATTCTTCAATAAATTGATTAAAAGTTAAAATGTATTCTCATGCTGAAAGTGATAGAAGTAGGATTTAGAAGTCTTACAGATTTAAGTGATTCGCTTCATGTTGTGGGTTTAGTTGTTATCAAGAAAACAGGAAATGTAGCATCATTTTATTTTTTTAACTAGATATTTTTGCAGACAAATAAGCTTCAGTCTGCTGTAACTGTGTCATTTATTTTACTGGATGTTCTCCCTATTTTATCAACTAAGGATATATTTCATAATTCTTTCTCCATTTCCTTTCCAAAATACTTGATCTGACTATAATACCATAAGGCAAAAAAATTCTCAGATGATTAATGGAAAAGAATCTCAGTACTTTATTTTCATTTCTTGTTTTGTTCACCTTGGATTTAAGTGGTGATTTTAATAACTTTTTTTTTTTTTTTGCTTCTGAATCATAGAAAGGATTTAGCTAGAAGGGCCTCATATATTATTGTAAAATATCCAAAAGCCAGATAAAGAACCAGAATTAGCAATTCTTTGTATATTTACTGAACAATCATCTATTCACAAGTATAAATACAATACACTAGACCCTGTGGGACCTTCAAAGAATGATAAGAGGTTATACCTCTCATGCTTCATAACAAGTTACCACCAACTTAGCCACTTAAAACAGTACACATAAATTATCTTACAGCTTTCATGGGTTAGGCGTGCAGTTATGAGTCAGCTGTTGGTCTCAACCAGGTTGTCATCAAGGTGGGGCTGAGCTGTGTTCTTGTCTGGACTTAGAATCCTCTTCCAATTGCCAATTGTTGGCAAGATTCAGTTCCCTCAAGCTGGAGGGCTGTTTCCTGTTTTCTTGCTGGCTGTTGGCCAGGGGTCAATCTCAGCTCCTAGAAGCCGACCTCAGGTCCTAACCACATTTCCCCCTCCTCTCGCAAAATGGCAGGTTAGTTTTTCAAGGATAGTAAGGGAATTCCCTTCATTTGGAATCTCTCCGTCCAGTCTGCTAAGACAGTTTTATATTACTTACCTTAAGAAGCAAGTGACTGTCCCACCATGTTCAAATGTCCTACCCACACTGAAGGAGAGGGATGAATACAGAGTGTGCCCATCAGAGACCAGGAATGTCAGGGTTATATTAGAATTCTGCCTACTCTATCTGCTCTCAAAAATCTTTTCTAGCGAAACAAGAGATCATTTTCCCAAACAGCTCTGATACCAAATCTAACCCCTCTATTAGTATATACTTCCAACATTTTCAAACAAAAAACATCTGAATATTAGGATTAAATACTTAGAATATATTAAAATATATACTAAATATATACTAAATGTAAGATAGTAAGTTTTGTTTAAAGTTGAGGTTCATGTTTATAATTCATTTCCTTTTTCTTCAGCTGAAAATTTGAAATCTGTATATTTCATGGAGTTGCAAATATGATGCATGTATTTTGCTTTTAAAAACAGCACAATAATTAAAGTTCTTAAATGTTAGGATATTACTTAACATTTTATACATTTTATAATGGTTCAATAAATGTAAATTTATTTATCAAATTTGGAATTTCTTTTATTGACAATTCGGTTTATGTACTTGCCTACCGATTATTTTTTCAGAGCTATTTATAACTAAGAAAACTGGAAAGTATGCTCTCATTGTATTATATCTCTTTTTAGTTTGTTTGTTAATTATGTATTTATTTGAGACAAAGTCTTGCTCTGTTGCCGAAGCTGGATTGAAACAGAGTGATAGATCTTGGCCCACTGCAAACTCTGTCTCCCAGGTTTAAGTGATTCTCCTGCCTCCGTTACCCAGGTAACTGTGATTAAAGGGGTGTGCCTCCATGTCTGGGCTAATTTTTGTATTTTTAGCAGAGGCGGGGTTTCGCAATGTTGTCATGGTTGGTCTCGAACTCTGACCTGAAGTGACCTACCTGCCTGGGACTCCCAAAGTGGTGAGAGTACAGGTGTGAACCACCACTCTCAGACTCTTTTAAGTTTGTTTAAATTAATTTTCTGCAATACAGTCATTTTAATCTTATTCATGAGTATTCTGGACATCTGTAAATGGCTTTATGTTACAAAAAGACTCATTTATACTTTATCTTAATATTTGAAAAATAATTTCTAATTTGATTACTACATAGACATTAAAATCTGTGGATTTTTATTTCTATTCAACTTTTGAATATGATTACATTAAAATGTTATTAAAATTTCATTTTGGCCAAATATTGGCACCACTGAAACCGGAAAGACAATTTGATGTAAAATTAGTAATATTTCAATACTAAATTTAGTATAAATTGATCTAATTTAATTGAATTATAAGGTGTATTATTGAGACTAAAAAAATTCACAGAAATCATCACAGCATTTTAGAGCAGTGGAGTTATGGGCTGTTTTCATTTTCTCTTTTATTCCCCACAAACTCTAATTTTTTAAAAATTTCTTTGGCTTACCAATTAATTTTGCATTGTAATGTAGTTATGGAAAAAAGAGATTACATTTTTCCTTAGCTTGCATTAAATGTCATAGAAATATATGTACTTATTCTCTAATACGTGAGTCTAATACATGAAATAACTAATTGTTTCATAAAATGTCTAAAAACTAATTGTTTCATAAAATGTCTAAAAACATGAGGACTAGTACTATGTAATTTTGCTGTTAGTTTTTTTTTATTTCCTCAAATAGAAATCCTGAATATACATATTTTTAAAACACGATGTCATTTTCTGAGAAGGAAAACATAACTAATTGAGAAATTAAGATCATGTAGCACTGCATGGGAGTGTGGAGTGCAGCAGTTCTGGCTTCTGACATGAGACCAAAGCAGATGGCACACAGTGACAGGGACCTCACCCTTAATATGTGCTGGCCTACAGGACAAGCAGTAGGCAGTGGAACAATTTAGAACAATGGTGGTAAAACACGGTGTGACTTTACCTGATCACCAACTATCAAATTCCAACAAAGAAGATCATTTTTCTTATAGAGTAGGAAGAAGCATTACCTATTTTTGAAAGCATCAACTCTATTGAAAGTGAGGCGAAACTGTTTTGTTGTTCTTAAAGAATGTTCTTAAAGAATGCAAGGATCTCCAAATATTACGTAGGACATTGTCATTTCTACATTTTCTACATATATACGTGCATAGGCATATGGATATAGTTTTAAAGGGTACATACATGAGTAAAGTCTTTAGTCTTTGTCTTTTCCCTTAACTTTCTTTATTTTAAAACTCTATATTTTTGTATATCCAAATGACTCCCTCCCCATCTATGTAATTCTGTGTGTGTGTGTGTGTGTGTGTGTGTGTGTGTGTCTATGTGTGGCATTTCTGAATCTTTGGATTTTTTTTCCCTATATGGCTTTATTCAATATCTCCTCTTGTGGGTCATTGAGTCTTAATATTAAATGGGTTATCTGTATCTGTGCTAAGGTAAGAATATAGGTCAGAAAATTTAGTAAAATAAATAAGGCAAATGTTAATAAAAATCACTGGCATTTTATTTTTCCATTTACGTTTATCTGATCAGGCTGTTAACAGTAAAAGTTCTTGTGCTGCCATCTGTATAGATTTCTCTATCACTGGAAAGAAAAACGAGACTTTGGATTTACCTGTTTACAAGGAAAACACTTGTAATATAGAAAGCAAATCTCCTAGCTTTAAGTTAATACGATGTCAACCCGATAACAAATGTTCTTGGAGCATAAACAGCAGCAGTTTATTTGGCCAAGTCAGTGAAAAAGGTTGCATATTTCAAATCCCCCACATATGTCTTCCTTCATTAAAATTTAGCTATTTTGTGTCGTAAGGCCTTTCAGTGCTGTGTGCCCGAGTTCATTTAAGTCAACTTGACACCTGCTTGGAATTAGTCACCAGGCCCGCTAACTCTAATTGGATTTGCTAAAGTAGAAAGTAAGTGGTTCTCTTAGACATGGCAAGACCCTACTCTCCTCTCCTGTGCTATCTACAGGACACAATTGACTCCGAGTAACAGAGTATACCACTTCCAAAGCCTACCCTCTTGGAAATGTGCAAGTCTACAAGTTAACTGAGTAAAATCATAGCTTTCTCATAGGTAAGTCAAATCCTGAAACCACATACCATACCATTTTAAAAGCTTTTTTCTCTTTTATCCAAATTTACTAAAAATATTGAGATAGAAAAAAACAAATCAGAATAAACAGCAACCAAATAGCAGACAGTTTCCACAGCATCTAGGCTAGACTGGTTAAATAAATAGAGGCACTCCCACATTCTTCACCTGTTTGAAAACTTTACTGTGAAGGAAGAGTCCATTCCAAGAAGTAACATTGTATGCTTTGGCATAAAATTTTCCTTGCCTGTAACGATTATCTCCACTGTTCGTCAGTTAACATTATTGCTTAATTTCTTTGGAGTTTGGACATTATCAGTTCTTTGATTTTTTTTTAATTGAAGGAGCATAGTAATAATGAGCCCCAGGATGCAAACTTACAGGAAAGTGAAAGTCATTAAGATGGAGCAAAAGTTTTGAAAAATGGGAGATGCCAACGGTAAACTAAAGCTACTGCTTAAGTTTCCTTGACCTGTACCTATCACTGAAACAGATAATCATGATGTGAATAGCTAAAAGGCACATCTCCCACTGTCAATTTTAATATGGGAGCTCTAGCAAATTGAGATCAGGAGAAAAGTGTTGGAAATCTGGCTTCATTCCTATTGTGAAGGTTCGTACCATAATATTGGTGTTCTCAAAGATCACCAGGTGTTGTGATGTAGATCTCAAAGTAACTGAATGTGCTAAGTAACTTTCAAGTGACTTGGAGCGTGAAGTTCCTTTAAGAAGGCAAGGCTGTTAGGAATGTTGGTGGAATGTATGTTCACACTGGCATATTAAAATGTAGACCAGAAACTTCTCAAGTGTTCTTCATGCTCTAGGGATGGGATAAGGCTACATATTAACTTCTGTTTGTTCTCAAACATCTTATAAATAACATAGAAAGCAAGGAAAGCATCCATTGTAATCTTCATATTACAAATCCTAATGGAAACCTGAGGAACTAATAAAACAAAAACAGAGTTACAGACTTAAGGGGCATCCTAGCAAGATATCCAATAATAAGACTAAATGTAGTATCATTGGCATTTGTAATGTACCAGTAGAAGTCCTGTTGATGATGAAGCCACTAGGATTGGTTTCGATTTGTAAGAAGATTTAAAGGGTATTCATCCTTACAATTTTGGAAAAAAATAAGAAACCTTTTTTTTAGATATTCTGCTGTTCTCTGTTCTTAAACATTTTAAGTCTTGATCTCAATCTTATGTATCAAGAGTTCCTTTTATTTTCTTCCAAAAGATTTACTTGCAAGACCATAAAATTGACAACAGCCTTGCTCAGAAAAGCCTAACTCTTAGCTCGAGATTAATTAAAAAACAAAAACAAAAAATGAAAACACTGACTTTTAAACCTTAATACATCGCATACTGCCAAACCAGAAACACTTCCACAGACACGCACATACATATGTGTATATATTACAATGTGCCAGGAATATGGTTAATCCTCCAAGCAATTCAGTGAAATACTGCTGCTCTGAGTCTTCCGAGAAACATTTGCCAAGACAGGATTATACATGCAAGGATTTTGTTAGAGAAAACGCCAGTAAGAAAAATGATTAAAGAGCAGAAGGCTGGAGAATCTTCAGACAGAAATGCAAGACTGACCTTGAGTGAAAAAGAGAGGGAAAGAAAGTGGCCTGAAAGCATCCTCAGTGCCTTGTAGTTAAGGAAAGCTCAGCCTGGCCTTGGGGAGTTCTCAAGCCAAAGCTGGCCGTCAGAAAAGGTCCATGTCTTCCAGTACTGTGCCTACCTATCATCCTTGCTATACAGTTGAGGATTTCCAAGTCCAGCATCTGAAGCCTTAGGACATTCGCACTCACTGTCTTTGGAGGTCCAGAGGGTAGGTAACTGCAAGTCACCCTTGTCTTATGCAGATCTACTTCACACGAGTTTGAGAAAAAATTTCTCTATGATTCCATGGTCCTTTCCTCCTGAAGTGAACACAGAATGTTAGTACAATGAACTACAGAGCTGGCCACCTCTGAAAGGAGGGGTATATGTGATGACAGATGAATCACATGGTCCTAGACTCCCTTCCACACTCCCTTCTCTGGACAAAGCCTACCGAGTATGAGATTCCGAGTCTGTAGATCAGTCATTCTATCAGTCCTGGGGTCATGATGATAGCTGATGCGTTACAGTCAGGAAAAGTAAACCCATACCTGAAGTGTCCATCCCAGTGAGGATAAACTACCAGAACTTTCATGATCGAAAGTGCCTAATACACTCATCTTCCCAACAAGTAGCTGGGTAGTCTTCCTGAAGAATGGCCTTATCAGGGGATCAGGGTTGGTTTTGATGCTGATGAATTGGACACTCACAAGCAATGATATCTGATATGATTTGGATTTTTGCCCCTGTCCAAATCTCTTGTCAAATTGTAATCCCGGTGTTGGAGGAGGGGCCTGGTGGCAGATGATTGGATCACAGGGGTCGACTTCCACCTTACTGTTCTTGTGAGAGTGAATTCTCATAAAATCTTGTAAAGTGTATAGCACCTCCCCTTTCTCTCGCCTCCTCCTTCTCTGGCCACGTAAGATGTGCCTGCTTTCCCTTCACCTTCTGCCACAATTGTAAGTTTCTTGAGGCCTCCTGTACAGCCTGCGGAATTATGAGTTGATGAAAATTCTTTTCTTTATAAACTGCCCCTTCTCAGCTAGATCTTTATAGTAATGCAAGAACAGACTAATGCAACATCTAAATCGGCTTTGGCAAATGAGATTCCCTCCTGTTAGGCCCATACATGGTCTTCCTCCCTGCTACCCCGGTCACTCTGCTTGTGTGATTATATTGTAATGAGGTGGTCGGTGATAAAGCCTTGCTAATGTCATTGGCTGAATTGTTTCTTTTGTTGATTGTTCTGTGTTTTTCTATGGGGAAATGCTGGTCTGTGATAACGTGATAGAAAATTCTTCACAATTTGTGCACACTGTCATATGTTCATCTATGCGCCACCACCCATATCTCTTTGTTTCAGATATTAGTGTCTTTTTTCTTTCAGGCCACTGAGCACATGGCCAGGCCATTGACCACTGCTCAGGAATCTGAAGATAGTCTCATCTTAGGACATTTACTTTTCATGCAAAGTGGATGACCAGGTGCACTGCTCACATCTCGGTCCTCTTCATGGCCTTTCAAGGCCACCCCTGAATTTAGCTGGAATTCAGTGCTATCCAGTTTTGGCTTACATCTGTGTTTCAGGCTGGCCTGTCTATAACATAAGCTTAATTTTTACCTCTGTTTTCAGCTGTCCATACAGGACCTCCCTCCCATATGACCATAAATGTCAGCCAGAGGGGAAGCACTGCTGCAACTGTAGTCAGTGATGAGGGATTGTGGGCTAACTATTCACGTCCTCTGTCCCTGCTTAAGCTTGAACTCAGATGCACCATTTCCATCTACAGTGGATTTCTGCTGTGCACATCCAACGTTGTCATGTATCTCATAATCAGCAATTCCAAGCACACGAACACATTAATATGAGCTGTTCTGATTTTCTTTTCTAGTTAGAATGAAAAAGAATACAATCAACACATCAATGGCCACATATCATGTACATGAGGCCTTATTAATCTGCTCAGGCACTAGCAGCACATCTGGAACAGCAGAAGCCATTAGTGTTACTATTTGGATATAATCTATGTTCAATTCCCAATATTAATCAAATAGTGAATTAAATGGACATCTGATAACAACCAGCAACCTTACATCTTTTTGGTCTTTGATGGTGGCATCTCTGCCATTTTTCATAGGATACAATATTGACTTTTTATTTACTCTCTTGGCCAAAGAGAGACAATTTTAGAGATTTCCATTTTTCCTTTCCTATTGTGATATCACTTACTAAATAAACCAGATACTCAATATGCTAATTGCTCTAATTGCCAAGCATAGAAAAGATTACTGGGTGTGTTCATAGACCCAGTAGCTCCACTGTGAGGTAAATTTTAGGACTTTATCACATGGTTTTCTTAAGCCTCCACTCTAAAAGAGAGCCCATGATTACCAAGTTGTTCTTTAGGTATTAATGTCAACTTAGGCCTTGTGTCCAATAGTCCTTGAAACTTTTTGGTGATTGTTATTCTGTAAATGTGTCACCCATGGGTCATGTGTTGGACACTTACTTTCCAATGCAACAGTGTTGGAATATGGGGCTTCATAATACATAATTAGGTCATGAGGAGTCTGCTATCAGGAAGAGATTAATGTCATTATTAAGAGACTAGACTAGCTATAAAATTGAGCTCACCCCTCTCTTGCTCTGTTGTTCTCACGCTCTGTTGCTTTTCTATCTTCTGTCATGGGATGACACAGCATGAAGGCCCTTGCAAGATGCCAGCACCAACCATACTTTTGTACTTCCCAGCCTCCAGAATCATGATCCAACTAAATTTTTTTTTTTTTTTAATAAATAATCCATCCTATGGTATTTTGTTATAGCACCACAAAACAGACTAGGGCAGTGGTGATCCCCCTTCCCTCAGTATATACCCATCTGATTAAATGGTTATAAGTCCTTTGGGAAAGGACTAGGAGACTTGCCATGGTGTATTTTTGCCATAATGTTGTATGGTTCTTCTGGTAGGGGTTTATTACCATCTTAAATCTACGGGTTCTGGATCGAAATGTTGGCTCAGACCTGAACACTGAGCGATGAATTCTCAGTTCTAATTGAAATGATCATCTTCAGCCTTCTGCTCCTCCATTCTTGTCCTTCTATTTCATTAGAAATATTAAGCAACACTTCTCCTGGCTGTTCATTAATTTTCCTCTGTGGATAATGTACTTTGTTAATCACTTCCATGACTTTTCAATTCAAGCTACTACTCTCCAATTCAAGCCCCCTTAAGCTGATCCTTAAAGATTGTTATGACAAGTGAAGCCTTCTGCCTTCTGTTGTTTAAATGCCACCACCTGACATCGATTACTTTGGGGCTCCATTATTCCCATGGCTATTAAGGAACTTAGACCTGTGACAACCTCTCTATACTTTGCCCTGAATCTCCAGAAGAAAATACCACTTAATTTCTTTGTGATGTTTGTAGCATTCTCACCAGGACATTGCTGGCAGTCTTGGTGAATGGTGTATCCTCTGAGCCCACTCATGGGACATAATTCTCTGGTGAGTATTCTGGTCAAATATAATATATCTATTATATCACATCCACTTCCTTCTTTCTCTGGGTTCCTTCATCTACTCTCTATCAGGGCATCTCAGGCATTCCATTTCCCTGAGAGTTGGACATCAATTTATGCAGGCTTTATACAATTTATGCAGGCTTCTTCTGGCGGTGAGATTGCCTGATCCCCCAGAAAGTGCCCCCAGGCCACTGCATTCTTGCTTATCCAACCTTAAATTCCAGACCAATCTGATCAAGGTTACTTTCCTGGCTCATGCTGGTACATCCAGCCTATGCTTGCATTTTTTAGATCTCTTTCTTTCCTTAATATGTCTTCTCATATCATGCCCAAAATCTCCCCAGCTAGGTTAGCTAGGCAGAACAGAAGGTAGAGGAACATCTTAGAGGGCACCTGTTACCTAGTTTGGAAGATGCTGTTGCTGCATCTTTTAGCACAACAGAAGCACCAGCTCTTATCAGGGAAGGGTAGGTCGTCTCTAAAAGTCCAAAGAATCTAGGCAGGAGGGGCAGGTTGCACAGTCAACACCCTCATAGGCTTCAAATGTGTTGGTTTGGTGTTTCAGAATTCCAGGTTTTCCCACCAGGACCCTGACTTTTGCACAATCCCCCTGTTTGCCTTTGTTGAGTGTGCAAAAGTCTTGGGAGAGCTGCAATTCCACTGGTTGAATTATGAGCTTGCCATTCCACTATATTTCTTCTTTTACTGCAAGAGATAAGGCTCTCTTTGTAAGCCATTGCAGAGGTCTTTGGTTACCACACTTAGCCATAAACTGCTAATAGTCCTCAGTCTTCTTTACTCCTTTGAATGGCATCAGTGCAACCTAGCATCAACACCATTATGCTGTTTTTGTAAACTTGCTTTCCCACATGTTTTCAAATCCTGAAGGAGCACATCAGCCATAGCATTCTCCTCCCTGGAAACATTTTCCCAGGTTGCTACCGGGGAAATTCTTAGCAATAAAGGCATTACCTTGCACCAGGTACTATCTGTCTTACCAACGAACCAAGATGGCATCCTCTTTACTTGCTGGATGTTGTGTGACCAAGTTCTGCATCATCAGCTTATTGCATATTTTATCAGACCACTCCTGGGTCCTCTACCACTTGCGTTAGTCTGGAGGCTCTGAAAGTAGCCCTCCTCCATGTTGGAATGAAATATGCAATGATTTTATTCAGAGACATACCTGTGACAGAAATGAGGGAGGAGGCACCTGAGTAAAGTATTTCAGAGCACGGTTTCTGGGATCCTTGGTGTGCTCTCTGTAGTTGCATATCTGTGATACACATTCTCATAGTTGCCACAAATACATACATTAATGTCATTATTCCTATTTTACAAATGAGGAAAATTAACACAGGGTGATTGAGCCACTTGGCTAAAGTCTCAGAGATCTCAAACACGACCTGGGAGATATTCTAGCAGTTTTGCTTCAGCATCCATAATTGTAACCAGTTTTCTAGGCCCCAAACTAATAAAAACCAGTGTTCCAAATCACAAAGATTGTCTAAAAGACCCTGTTAAGGACTAAACTGTGCTCGCCCCACTCCTCATTAATATGATAAAGCCTTAACCCCCTCTGTGACTATCTGGACACGGAGCCTTTGGAGAAGTAAAGTTAACTGAGATCATAAGAGTGTGGCTCTGATCTGATAGGACCTGGGTCTTTACAGGAAGAGGGAGAAACACCAAATGGCTGTCTGTCCACAAACAGAGAGAGGAAAGACCATGTGAGGATACAGCAGGAAGGAAGTTGCCTGGAAGCCGATGAGGTATACCTCATCAGAAACCAATCCTGCCTACTCCCTGATCTTGGACTTCCAGCCTCTGGGTCTGTAGGAAAACAAATGTCCCATATGGCCGGGTGTGGTAGCTCATGCTTATAATCCCAGCACTTTGGGAGGCCAAGGCAGCCATCACCTGAGGTCGGGAGTTTGAGACCAGCCTGGCCAACGTGGTGAAACTTATCTGTACTAAAAATACAAAAAAAAATTAGCTGGGCTTGGTGGTATGTGCCTGTAGTCCCAGTTATCTGGGGAGGCTGAGGCAGGAGAATTGCTTGAACCTGGGAAGCAAAATGCAATAAAATAAAGAGCCAGTAATATAAAGGGATGGATAATAGGTAGTTTATTTGATGATCTTTGTTTTTGAAACAGAAGAAGATATCACACTTGTGAGGACCACCTGATTTTAGCTGAAGAACACTGCAGACAGACAGTTAATTAGGGCAGTGCTCCTCATCCAACTGACCCATCTGCGTTCAAATCTTCTGTTCTTCCCTCCTGGGGAAAACAAATCACAACTCGTCAGGTGTGCCAGGCATGCAGGAAAGGCCCCTGGAAGCCTGGAAATGGTCACACCCTGAAATTGGGCTAAGCTGCAATTTCAACAACACTCCTAGGCACACACACTGTTTCCATGTTTTCTCCTATAAACTGGAGATAACAGAGCTTCAGCAAATATATGCCATTGATATCTACTAATAAAACATTAAGTATTTGCGGGACACCAAATGTCATCCTGGCAGTAACACAAATCAACGCACTATAAGGATCTGTCTAGTCTTAGGCATTTTAGTTGAAGTCTCAGGAGAAACCAACAAACAAATTTAAAAAAACCAGCAGGCAAGGAAAAGACTCTAGGAATGAAGGTCTATCTTGATTTTGGTCTACACTTAACTGGTATAGCCAGCAGTCCAAATTAGCACTCTGGGCCTATAGGTATCAGTCTTGGAAGAAATATTTATGAAACCGCATGACCAGTGATTCTCTGACACTGAGGATCAGTGGTGAGTAAGACACCATCATTGCAGAGATGACTTTCAGAAACTAGCTATCCATGTCTGAATACATTCTGGCTCCTCAATGTGGGTTCCTTGGACAGTCATTTTTAGTAATTCATTCTGCTAATTAAAAATATTCTGAACTGAGACATACTACCTATCAGAATGTGGACAAAGGGAAAGAAGATGCATTTGAAACCAAGCCACCTTCTCCCCAACACACTAACCCTTTAACTGTTATGCACAATGAAGCATGAGAATTACTGGTAAATATAAATGAAGTAGGAATGGAACAGAGTGTATCTGGTGAATGAGACGGAGAAGCTGGAGTCTCCCGGTATCCTCCTCACAATACTAGGTAGTTTGTTCAGGTTTGGACAAGATGCAACCAGAGGGTACCAATGTGGGGAATGGGGACTTGTAAGAGTCAGTATGTCATCAGGGCCTTTTTAAGGAAAGTCTGAGTTTGGGGAGAGATTCAGTATCTTCAGGGAAGCTGAGTAAAATCGGAAAACAAAGGCAGAGGCAAAATTGCCCCAGAGTTAGAAGAAATGTAAAACTTAGTGGGCATTTCTGTTGTGCAGCTGTAAGCCCTCACCACCGAATACTATATTTAAGAATTTCAGACTAATTTTAGGTCTCATTTATTGCTAAGGGAAAGCTCTTTGCATGTTCATTACCTTTATTTAGATTGTTTCAATGGATGGTGAGGGATAAACTAGTCTTTCTTTGATCACAGTACAATAAAACTAGAAATAAATAACTAAAGAATAGCTCAAAATAAAATTACATATGTCTATAATTTTGTAACAAATTGCTAATTAACAATTTTATTGAAGATGGTGTCTTAAAAATCATAGACATAGAAATAATTATCAGTGAAAACACTACGTAATAATATTGGTGAGATAGTCCTAAAAATGTTTATATATATAGCTCTAAACATATTTACTAGAAAACAAGAAATGTTAAAACTATAGAACTGAGCACTCACATCAAGAACCTGGAAAAAAGGAAACATAGAAACTCCTTTAGTAATAAAGTTAAAGGAAATAATAACTCTAAGATCAAGACATAAATTAGATAATTAGAAAATGAATCCAGTGATATTGACAACTTGAGTCCTTGAAAAAATAAATAAGATATCCAAAGTTTTAACAATATGGAACAAGAAAAAAAATTGCAAACAAACAAAATAAATTAAAGAGGATAAGGACAATTATAGATTCAGGGGAGGTTAATAGAATCATAAAGGGAAATATTGATTAAGTATACACTCAATTGGCTAGACAAAATCGATGTAAATAAATTAGACACTGTATTGTGCAAAGAGGAATAGAAACCTCAAAGGAGCACATGGCATTAAATTGTTGAGCAACAAGACCAATGGGAAACATCTTCCATTCTCCCCAGAAGGCCCCTGACTCAAATGACTTCTACCAAAATTTCAAGGAACAGAGAAAGTCAAATCCACTCAATCCATTTTACAACATTATAAACTTAAGGTCAAAACCATAGTAAGCAGACTAAAATAAAGGAATTATAAGTCAATTTTCTTTGTAACTACAGCTTTACCAATATTAAATATATGTATTTTTTGAGACAGAGTCTCACCCTCTCGCCAGGCTGGAGTTCAGTGGCGTGATCTCAAATCACTGCAACTCGGCCTCCTGGGTTCAAGCGATTCCCCTGCTTCAGCCTCCTAAGAAGCTGGAACTACAGGCATGCACCACCACGCCCAGCTCATTTTTTGTATTTTAGGAGAGACGGGTTTCATCATGCAGGCCAGAATGGTCTTGAACTCCTGATCTCTTGATCTGCCTGCGTCAGCCTCCCAAAGCGCTGGGATTAAAGGCGTCAGCCATCGCGACTGGCCTAAATATAATATTTTTAAGTTATCTATCCCATGCAAGAGTTGTTTACTGAAATAGTAATAGGTATTGGATTTGATCTGCACATATTTGTCAAATCACATGATATTTTCTCCTTTAATCTGTTAATGTGGCAAGTTACACTTACAGATTAACTTAATTGCTGGGATGTATATTTATCAGAAAACATTTATTAAGATCCACAAGGAGTACATAAAAGTCTACGACTCTAATTTTTGCATGTGATATTAATAATCTGGAAGCAACAAAGTCCATAACTGGAAAAATTGATAAAGAAAATGGGATAAATGCATACAGTGAAAGAGTATGTAGCAGTATGAAGCATCCTGAATAGAAATTCAATGCGTAGCATTCAGTGATAAAATAGAATAAAATATAAAGCATAATTTAATACATGTTAAAATACATATGCATACAAATTATACTTCTTTATTAAAGGGGGCATATATAGCCAATATAACAGTGCATTTATTAGGTCCCTTATAGAATATGCCTAATGGGAGGAAGGGAAAAAATTATTTCCAGTGAACAATAAGAAATAAAATCCACAAGAGAAAAATGAAGGGGAAAGCCAACATCTTTATATGAGCTAATGAGATGGTGTGCTCTGAGCTGAGGAGTCTGCAATTTCAAACCTATGCACTTGGAGAGCACCACATTTCCAAAAAAAAAAAAATATATATATATATAGGAAGAAATGTCATTTTAGACAATGACTCACCACCTTTCTACCTACATATGGTAATTATCCCCACACCTTTAAAGATATATTATTTAGGCACCTTGAATTTCTGTTGGTTCAATTGCAACATTATGTTTTTATGACGTCGCATTTAGTGAAATTCTAAATGCACATCTGAGTGCACAACTGTGATGAGTCCACTTGGATACATGTCAGCATAGACAGCCTAGAGTACCCAGTAGTTCAAAACTAAGCTGAAGTGTTGCTGTGAAGGTGTTTCATAGATGTGATTAACAGGTACAATCAGTTGACTTAGATAAGGAGATTGTCTTCTGTGATGTGAGTGTGCCTGATCCAATCATTTGAGAGGCCTTCCAAGCAGAACTGAAGTTTTCCCAACAAAAAAGTCCACTGCCTCTCAATGGACTGCTCCTACCTGAGACTTTCCAGGCTGTTGGTCTACCCAACGAATTTCAGATTTCCCCTGCCACACCCCACAAACGCATAAGTCAATTCCTTGAAATAAATCTATGTTCATATGTGCATGTGTGTCTCTGTGTGTTTGTGTACTTGTGTGTGTGTGTGTGTGTGTGTGTGTGCGCACACATCTCTTACTGATTCTGTTTCTCTTATGGGATCCAGACTTATAAAAACCTCCAAACTTTAATTACCAAAAGACAAGAATTAACATTATGAACAAAATGATCACTAATTTCAACATCAATGGTGGATTTGGTATAAAGCAGGACAGGCACAAATTCCCTCCAAAAAGCAAATATAGTTAACCCTTGAACAATGCAGGGGTTAGGGGCACTGGAGCCCTCACACAGCACCGTCATAAATCTGTGTATAATTTTATACTCTTCCAGAGTTTAACTACAAATAGCTCACTGTTAACCAGAATTCTTACCAGTAATAGGAATAGCTAATTAACACTTTGTATGTTATATGTATTATATCCTGTATTCTTACAATAAAGCTAGAGGAAAGGAAATGAGATTAGGAAATTCATAAGGAAGAGAAAATATATTTACTGTCCAATAAGTAAAAGTGAATCAGCATAAAGATATTCACCCTCATTGTCATCCTCACACTGACTAGTCTGAGGAAGAGGAAAAGTAAGGGTTGGTCTTGCTGGCTGAGGGTTGGCTGAGGCAGAAAAGGTAGAGGAGGTAGAAGGCAGGTAAAAGAGTCAGGCACACTTGGTGTAATTTTACAAAAATACATTGTATTTTCTATCTGACTTTCTGCTTCTACATTTCTCTAAAAATGGTGCTGTATGGTACCAATCCTTCTTCCATTGCTTGCTTTAGTTTCAATGCTATGTCATAGAAGGGTCCATGTTATAAGAAGTCGAAAGCTGTCTTAAATTATCAATAGCTTTCTGCCAGATTATCTAATATCAATTTGTTCTCTGGCACGGCTTCTATTTTTTTTTGTTGTTGTTGTTTTCTTTTTTTTTGGGTGGAGGGGGGACAAGGTCTTGCTCTGTCACTCAGACTGGAGTGTAGTGGCATGATCTTGGCTCACCGCAACCTCCTCCTCCCAGGTTCAAGCAATTCTCATGCCTCAGCCTCCAGAGTAGCTGGGACTACTAGTGTATGCCACCACGCCTGGCTAATTTTTGCATTTTTAGTAGAGACAGGGTTTTGCCATGTTGGTCAGGCTGATCTTGAACTCCTGGCCTCAAGTGATCCACCCACCATGGCTTCCCAAAGTTCTGGGACTACAGGTGTGAGCCACCATGCCCCTGTCCCCGGTCCTGGCACTGCTTTTTGTATTTCTTCTTCCTCATTGTCTAATACTGGGTCAGAGACACCCATCTCCATCAAGTCTACCTCTGTTAATTCCTCTGCTGTGGTGTCTGTTAGCTTTTGAATTTCTCTAAGATCCATATCTTAAAAGCCTTCTATCTACTTTTTCTTTGTTTGCAATATCCACAATCTCTTTCATAATTTCCTTGATTGACTTTGTTGTTAATATAGTTACTCAGTTTTCTCCAGCAGAAATTCATCGTTTAAGGCTTGATGGCTTTTGCATCTTTTTCTATAACAACAATGGCATCTTCAAAGGGGAAATCCTTCCAGACTTTTATCTTGTTCTCTCTTTATTGGAGTTCTCTTTCATAACGTTAACAATCCTTCCCAAAGAATAAATATATGTAATGAGCCTTAAAGTCTTTATGATCCCCGATCTAGAAGCTGAACTAGAGATGTATTTGACACTAACATACCACTTTGACATCTTCAGCATGAACTCATGGGGTTCTACCTGGCCAGGTGCATTGTCCAATATCAAAAGAACCACAAAAGGCAGTCCCTTCCTGGCAAGGTACTTCCGGACTTCGGGGAGAAAGCATCAGTGAAACTCATCCAGGAAAAGGGTTTTTATGGTCCAGCCCTACTTTTCGTACAACCAAAAGTCTGGCAGCTGGCTTATCTTTTCCCTTCAAGGCTCAGAGGTGAGCAGCTTTATAGATAAGGGTAGTCCTCATCATAAACCCGACTGCATTTGCTTAAAACAATAGAGTTAGCCTTTGACTTTCTGCCTTAAATCCTGGTGCTCCCTGTTCTTATTTACTAATAAATGTCCTCTGTATTTTTTTTTTCCAGAATAAGGAACATTCATTGTTAAAAACCTGTTCGGGCAGATATCCATTGTCCTCAATGATTTTCTTAACGACATCTGGGAACGTCTTTGCTGGCTGTTGCTCAGCAGAATTTGCTTCCCCTGTTATCTCCACTTTTTTTAAGCCAAACGTTTTTCTAAAATTGTCAGGTTATCCTTTCCTGCTGTTAAATTCTCTAGCTTTTCGTCCTTCTCTTCCTTTTGCTTGAAGTTATTATATAATGGCTTCAGTTTTTCACAAAGCTTATTAGTCTATAGGCAACCCTTTTCTATAGCAATCC